>NC_039514.1:5639533-5704186 GCF_003672135.1 Ooceraea biroi | reverse complement strand
TATTTCAGACAATCGAAGATGTATATACATTAAAGTCAAATTAGATATCATTGACACTTCATCAATCACAAAAAGAACAACATCCTTGAGATCTGCTCGTAAAACTTTTAACACATGATCAGACAATTGTTTATAGTTTGGAGTAAGACCATGTTCAACAGGTAATTGAAGCAATCTATGAACTGTCAAACCGTCTACATTAAATGCTGCTATGCCAGTAGGTGCCGCTATAGCGGTATCTTTATTGAGATATTGTTTTATCCAACACTTAATTGTTTTAATTAAGAAACTCTTTCCAGTTCCACCTTCTCCGCTAATATACAATCGTAATATCGAATTATCTGACCTTATAGTATCAATGACTCTATCGAATGTCCTTTTTGATCCGTATTTAATTGTGCTATCATTTGAGACACATTAATTTTCTCGTCTATTTTATTACCAAGATCTCTAAAATCTTGCATTGCTTCACCAGCTTCTATATTTTGAACGCCTATCGGATTGTCAGGGTCATCCTGAGACACGTTTTTTGTAATTCTTCATCTAGTAATTGCCGAACTAACTCTTGCGCAGTTTCAAATGCTTTTTTTAATTCTTCTAGCTTTTCATGGTATTGCAATGCCTCCGTAAGATGCAGTTTTACTTTATGAAATGATTCCGCATAAGTATCACAACTATCTCTAAGATCCTCTAATTTCCGCCATGGTTTAAACATAAGCAGTAATGAAAAGAAATATTCTTCCGGTCGATTATTAACATTATATTTATAATGATTAATAAGACATCCACGTTGACGCCGTTTAAGGTAATGACTATTATCTATTTTATAGTATTCAATAATATTATTTCGCGGTTCGATTGTCGTGATATCATACCATTGTGCGAATTCATAAAGAGACACAGATTCTAATTCTTCCGGTCTATTCGGATAATAATTATCTACTAAAGATGGATGAAATATATCTGTAGATTCACCATCAAGAGCTTCAATTTCTTTACGATTTTTTAATTTCCTCTGCCGTATTACATTAACATCTAACCATTTAATCGTCGTATTTCGATCAGTCCCATATAAAGGAATACCTAGCAACGTATCAGCAGCTTCAAGAGCTTCACATTCTCTATTGCTTATGGATCGTAAACCAAAATTCCATAGAACACTTGCCAATGATTTATTTTTATTATTCTTACAATTGGCAAGATCAAAATCAGATAACTCACTTTTCGCTGTTTTATTCAAATATTTGGTAACGTACCAAGTGAGCAATGTCGATTTTTTACCAATAAATTGTATATCCATATTTCCTTCCCATGCAGTAAGAGTAGCAGGATTATAATCATTAATATCGACTTCATTATTTTTTCGAGGAAGATCGTACAATTTGCTTTTATGTTTTAATTGTTTTCTACCTGCTATTGCAGTTGGCACATCTCTCATATTTACTGTTTCAGTAACGGGACGAGGAAATCCAAACCGACACCTACGAACAACTTTACGTCCTACTTTTTTAGAACGTAGACAATAATCATTATGTTTGTGTCGTTGATGCGTATCAACGCATCTGTACAATAATGGCAAAATATTTTTATCTGGCAGTTTGCAGCTTATGTATTTTGAAATAAATTCAGACACTTCTTGAATAGAAGATTCACCGAAAATCGGTGCATCTTTAATCCAAATTAGTAAATGGAAATGTTGTATACCTCTACCTTGATATTCTCGTCACAAAAAATAGTGTGTTACTTCACCGATCGGACAATCTTTGGAACAAATAAAATCAAGCATTGCCCGAAATTTATTATCAAGAAATCGCGACGTTGATACAGGATCTTTAGCAACAAGTGCACTGGTACTCAATGAAGAGTTTTGCCATCCATTGACTTCACGAATATATTCACCTAAATCGTCCCATAGCCATTCACTAGAACTTAACGTTAGAAACCATGTCGCAGGTCCGTAATGTTATGTCATACAAGACAAATCACTTCTCGGTCTACGCCAATATTGTTCCGTATTTCGAAGTGAAGAAAACATTGTATTTAAGTCGGATTCCAAAATTTCTTTCGACATAGCCTCTAAATATTCCGCAGCCGTGTAACGAATCCGTGGATTAGTTATATTCAGTTGATGGTAAATTCCACGACTTAACTGACGAATAATCGCCTTATTTAACTCATAAAACAAGTATTGTTGATTTACTCTAAATTGTGGATGCCTAGACGTAAAACGACATTTAACATATTCATGTTCCTGAAGTTTCACCGGTCTAGTTTCATCACATTCGCCATTACAACCAAGTGGGAATAAATCTGGAAAACACATCAAATCCAAATTTTTTTCCCGATTATCCAAGGGTGAATCCTGAATTGGTAACACTTGATATAAGGTACTCGCAGTTTGATTTTCTTTATTTGCATGTAGAGGAACTATAGTAAACTGTTCGTAATAACTATCATCTTTATCTTTTTGAGTCAGCATTGCCTTACGTTGGTCATGTAATGTAACTTCGACATCATTTTCTGTTTCTACATCATTTTCTGTTTCTATAGCATTTTCTGTTTCTTGCATTTCAAATTCTACATTATCCAAATTCCCTAAAAATAGTTTATCGTGAGTTTCGGGCAGTACAATTTTAGAATATAATGGATTATTATTTTTCAACCATATTAGAGCTTCAAATACTTTTTTAATATCCACTAAATCTTCCCAGATAATTTTTGATTTAGTTGGACCATTTCGAAGTAAAATGAATTCGTGATTTAGGTTTATTGGATCAGTGTTAGAACATAATTTATTTAAAGTCTGTTGTAAAGGAAGTGGTAAATGAAATGTTCTACCTTTAACTTTTTGTATCTTTTGTCTTTCAGGTATTTTTTTATTAATAACTGTTCCCATTTTAACAACAGTTTGAAAAGCTTTAGCTCTTTGTAAAAGCAACTTCTCAAAATCATGAAGAGACGATATTACCTCAGGTACATCATTTACAGAGAAATTATTTAGAATGCAGTAAGCAGGCATCAAACCGCTACGAAATTTCCGATCACAATAATGACATATATATTGCGGATTGATTTTTTGTTGTTCTACATATGCCATCAAATTTTTCCAAATTGAATTAGTTCGTGCTTTTTTACATTCACTAAGTTTAGAAACACTTCTTTTATAACAAAGTCTCTCACACGATATACAAATATACCGCGGTGTGTCCAGTGAACGTTTTTTCAAAACCGTAAATGCATTATGATATTTAGAAATAATATCATCATCACTCAAAATTATTTCAGTTTGCTGATGCTTGTACATATCTACTTTTTCTTGTGCTGAAGTTACAATTTCATTTAATATATTCAAATCAGCAGAATATAATGCTTCGTCCAAATACAACAATTTTTGATAAAAATTCTTAAGTTGATACATTAAACGTTTAATATTTCTTACTTTGGGAAATGAGGCGATAATAACTGCATTGGAACTGACATCGCTTTATAAAGATTTAAATCAATATAATAGCTATGCGTATGGCCTAATTTATCATTTGAAGTTTTCACGGTACATTCATAAATATTGTGCATGAGTTTTGATACGTTCTTTAAAGTACATATATTTATAGCTTCTAAAAATTTTTGATATCGATCAATTAGAAGCGGATCGTTAATTTTACATAAAGAATTGCACAACCACGATTTTTTTGCCCTTCCCTCCATCAAGGGTAATATATTTTCAGTCTGTCCTTTCATATTTATTATTAGATGCTCCCTTATATTGACTTCAGATGAAATTATATCGTGATAAATCGAATCAACAAAATAATTTTCGGACGAAGCTGTATGTCTAGATATGCCACATAGTGCACATAATTTGTCATCAACTGTAGAACATTCTGCAACAGTCAAACATGTTTCTGATTTGTTTTTAAGCAGAGTTAACATTTTATATATATTACGAATATTACAGTCTCTTAGATGCATACACCAGCGTATGACTTTTTCAACTTCTAATCGTTTTTCAATATAACCTTTGCTGCAATCTGTAATATTGAGCTTGTCTAAAATATTTTTTACGAATACTTCCGGAGAATCGCGAATTTTTATAAAATTCCTCGCTCGAATTTTGACATATTTTTTACAAATATTTTCGGTAACATAATTTTTATTTCTATTCTCAAGTATCGAATTAGACTTTCTTTTCTGATAATATCGTTTATTATAAAGCCACTTACGATCAGAAGATAATTCTTTTTGTCTTTCTCGTTCACGTTCAGAATTTATGAAATAACGTTTTCGTTTTTGCGCACGTTCTTTTACTAAATTCTTGTCATACCGACGCCGCTTTTCAGCACGATTATTTTCTAAATCCTGTTCATATCGACGCCGCTGTTTATTCCTCTTAGCATGATTCTTTTCCAAATTATGCATACATTGCTGAGAATTTTGAGTTTCTTTTACTTGATTCAATATGTCATATTCCTTTTCATATTGACGTTTTATACGTATACGGACCGCTTCAACTTGTCTTGCTCTTACCACTGCTAATGGAAGCACTTTCTGAGGAACGCCATAGTTTAAATATTGAGGAAAATGCTCAATAATATTTGTCTCAAAAATTTTTATTAAATGCAAACGCATTAAGCTGTGATCATACCTTACTTTTTCTGGTTTGATGTTAAATAACAATGAAACTGCAAAAGCTATTGCGAAAACACCGCAATCACTACCGTTGGGTTGACTTTGCACAGTAGGAAATTTGACAGGATACTTGATAAAGTCATGTGTTGGGAATAATTTCGTCAAGAATTGTTTATGATGCTCATGTAACATTTTATTATTTAAAGAATCGTAAATACATATGTTTTTTGTATCATAATAACTACATACCCAATGTTCTCCTCCCAACGAACTATGTAGTACCTGGATATGCTTTCTCTTTCTCGGTATGGGTTCTATTGAATCAGGATGCTGTATTAGCACTGTATCAACAGGTCTATAATCTGAACAACTTTCTAAAAGTCGTTGGAAATTATTTATGTGTATCGCTAAGCCATTCGCCTCTGGTAATTATATCTTTTTCTGCAGGCATGAAAATAATGTCCCTTGCTTTTAGAGACGTTGTAAATCCTTTTACAAATTTTTTTGCAACTATGCAACACTTCTTTTATTCTCACCAACCTTGTATGGGCGCAAAGCGACCTTGTATCCTTGTATAGATACGGGCGCAAAGCGATCCTTGTATATATACGGGTGCAAAGCGACCTTAACTTAAAAATAAATAAAATGAAAAAAAATGAGAAAGAATAGAGATAAAGAAAAGGAAAGGGAATGTATACAGAGCGAGCGAGAGAGAGAGAGAGAGAGTAAATGAAATAAAATGTAAAAATAGAAAGAAATAGAAATAGAAAAAGAGAAAGAAAAATAGAAAAGAGAAAAAAAGAAAAAAAACACTTAAATATAACCAACGTAACCTGAAACAAAACATTTTTAAACTATATAACTAATAATAAGAACATCTCATGATTCGCATACTAAGGCCGGTATTCATAGTCGAATCTTATATTTAAGACCATCTTAAGTGTATCTTCAGATACTCCGTAGCCAATGAAATGATCTATACAGCATCTGCAGATAAACTTAAGACGGTGTTAAATATAATATAAGATGCGACTATGAATACCGGCCTAATAAGATGGCATTGTTTCAAAAAGAGAATCTTGAAATCAAAAGTATTCGTACACTAAGAAATTTTACAGAAAATAATTACCGAGGAAATGCGACACGAGCAATTGTTATGAGCAAATTCGAGCAAACATACCACTTACTTTGCACCATTAAAATATCCACAAATTCTGATTACTCGAGCGACTAATGCACGTACAAGAAAAATTAAAACACTTTTATTATATCTCGACATACCTAAATTAACCTTTTCTCGGTTCTTATTTTGACGGTCCGTATTTTGATAATATCTTCCTTCCTTCTATAGCTAACTGCGTAAAATGTTGCTACGATGCAAATTCGAGACAGGCGTAGACACCAGTCACTGACGGTCGATGTATCAAACCCATTTGACGTAAGTCATAGACCATGATAATGACCTAGTTACACCGATCGTTTGATACGCGTATCAAGAGACACAGCAGTGTCTCGCACCAATCAAATAGTATATTGTACTGCATTGTGGCTGTGTTCCACTTGACGCTCGCAACGACCGCAACGTCATTCTATCTTTATTCAATGTTCAGTGAGGAATAAAGACAGAATGACGTTGCGGTCGTTGCGATGTGTAGTAAAAGAAGTTGAGTGAGAATGTGAAGGAAGACTCAGGCGGGAGATCCGACCGCAGCCGAGGAAGTGTTATTGTTTTAGTTCGTCGTTAAATAACCTATTCCATTAAGTGAAATTGAATACAATGTAAGTAACCTATACATTTTATTCTGATTATTAGTATTATTTAATAATATTAGAGAAGTAAAATAAAAGTGTTTGACCGGCCCAAGTAAATCACGCGTGTTTACTCGAGTTCTCTTTGATTCAATCGCACTTTCCGTTAATGACAACAATTTCATTTTGACATTCTTGACATAATTTAGACATTCTAATTTTCTATATACGGTTTTGTACTTTTGCAGCCAGGACAATTGGTCGAAATATGTCTCGCACATAGACGAGAAAAAAAATTACCAGAACCGTTTCTAGTTTCGCGAGAGATTATTGTAGAGAAATAATCTGTCGCTGTAAGTTCATTCACTGAATACTTTACGAAATCCTTTCACGGAGGGGAAAATGCTTCGAGTGCGCTCCCAGAATAGCGTGTAGTAAGTTGAAGAATAAAATCAGTCGAGCATCCGACTTTAGTCTCGCGATATTATGACAGATCGTGAATGGTGAGTCGTTTGAATAAATCTATTTTGTTTTCAGTGAGCAGGAGGCGAAATTTGTACAGGATCGTATAACAGGCGTGGAGAAGCACTTCGCTAAACTATGCACGATATTTGCAGCGTTTACCAGGAAAGCGGCCAGGTGATAACCAGCTAACTCTATCGATTATTTTTCCTCAGCGATACACACGGACCCTTCACTCGCTATCGCTTCGACGTAAAACCTCATTTCCGTTTATTATTCACCAGCAATATTATTTTCAGACTGCGCGATAAAAGTGACGAGTTTGCAAAAGTAATACAGGTCTATGGTGATTCGAAAACTATAAATCGATCCATGAGTACTGGATTGGCGAACTTTTCAGCAACGTTATCAGTCGTCGGTGATTATAGTAGGTAAAAACGATTCTTTAAATTACATATCTTTCACGCAAATAATGTCTGCAAATAATTAACAAATTTAGCTCAATTTAAATTTATTTACTCGGACAAATAAACTATTCATTGTCTTTCTATATTAAATATAAAATTTACCTTTCAACATGCTGATAAAGTGCAACATTATGCTTCAACATCATTTTAATTTTTTCACCTTCGAAATTATTAATTTTAGAGATGCAGAAGTGCAAAGATTGGACACCAAAGTAAGTGCGCCTCCTTCACAGTACGCAATGATTTGCAAGCATGCGCGCGATGATGTAAAAAATACCTTCGCAGCACGCGATAGAGAATTCACAGAACGAAGGCAATTGGACAAAGTTCGAGAAAGAAACCCTAGGAATCGTCAAATGGTAGTATCCTTATAATTAAAACCTCATTTTACAAGCATCACTTAATTTCAATCGTGATTTCATTAATTCCATGGCTTTCGTAATTGTAAATCGAAAAATCATTTAGACGATAAATAAAATCGCGCAATAAATATATTGATGAAATCATTTCAAACTAATATAACTATGTTACTCAAGTATCTCTTGTTACAATTAGTCACAAGCCGAGTCTGAACTGATGAAAGCATCCGTTGAGATGTCCCAAGTGGTCAAGGGATTGGAGGAGCAGATCAACTCGTTCGAGCGACGAAAGCTGCACGATTTGAAATCTGTACTATTGGATTTCGTCACCATCGAACTGAGGTTTCACAGAAAGGCTCTTGAACTTCTGACTAAAGCGTACCAAGATTCGTATCCATCGACGAAATTAAAGATCTTGAGATGAGATTTTTTCAAATCGTGTGATCATTTTCATATATCATGTATAAGTGTAGTTGATTTAACATGCTTTTAACATGCAGGACTAACGTAATAACGTATCGATAATATTGTTTAACCAAATCACGCGATTATATACAGGAATTAAGAGACTTTAGACAAACAATGCGCGCCCCTGACTCCGTCACAAGGCTGGACACAGTAAACAGAACGTCGTTTCGACACGCTTATTCCTTAACGAACTTAACTAACCGATTTGCATCCTCTCCTGCGACACTGCAGAAATTGGCTAATCGAGAAGCCGAGTCTGCTGTAAGCTCAATAATTCATTTAACGTGTGAGTCGTTCTACTATTCTATTCTTGAATCTTTAACGATGAATGCTTCCAGGATTCCGTACAAACCGGATTCACCAATTCATCCGAGTCGGTCCAAGTTCTCAGGCCTATCCCACCAATCCCTACATGTCAGAAGTCCTTCATATCGTCCATAATATCTCCATAATATATCGCATACCTTCGAAAATGATTGTATTTACACACTTACTTCACTTACTTTTGAAAAATACTCGATTTGTACTTTAGATATAAATGTCTATGAATAGTTGTTTAAGATTTAATAAAAGAAGAGGATCCTGAATCATCTTTATAATGTCTAATAATCAATATATGTATTATGAGTTAGGGTATATTAAAGTTGTGTTATTTAAAATGTAATTCTCATTCACTTTCTGATAGCTCAGTCAATCGTAATAAAGATCATTTAAAGCAATAGAAAAAGTACAGTTTTATAGAAAAGTGTAAGTTTATTTTTTATAATATAACAAAAGGATATCTCATGCATGCTAATCTTTCCTCCACATGATTGTATGGCTATTCCAGATACTTTGGATGAGTGGTCACTTGTTAGATTAGTATATTGAAGAAAGGGATGAGCCTATTTATCACCTTATTAAGGATTTATATGGCACATTAATAGTACGATTATTGAGTAATATACTGAGTAATATTACTAATAAGTAAATGCAGCTTTCACAGTTATATAGATAAATCAATACAATGTAAGATACATATACAATATGTATAATGCTGAAACAAATGTATTACGTTTATCTGTATATAAATAATAGTTACATTAACAATTTGTTCGTTATCACGACGTGATCAACTTGAACACAGGAGCATCGATAATCGTTTTGTTAGAAGATAATAGACAGGATGAAGAGAGCGAGATTACTGCAACGTAAAGAGAAAGAAAATTAATAGAACTTCTCAAAATAGAAAAACGCGCTCATTCACTATTAGGCTTCTTCTTCGCCAGGAATGGTGATAGGGTATTAATAAAAAATATATAATATTGGTGCGAGACATTACCGTGTCTCGATAGAATATAATATATTTATTTGTGGGTTTTGTATAAAGTATTTAATATTAATGACGCGCACGCCGCGCCCCCCACGTCCGCGGTGCCCGGGGGCTATTGGTTAATTAGGATGCAATATGTGAAAATGCGCCAGAAAGAAACAATTGCCTTACGATCCGTTGCCGTAACGCCGCAGCTAGAAGACGAAGCGACCATATTGAAAGAGAGAGCCATGGACAAAGGACGTGAGTTGATATCATACATTATATTTTATAAAATATTTATTTATTGTACATTTATTCACACACACACACACACAATATATATGTATTTTGTTGCAGCTATCGACGTTGAAATGGTGGATTCGCCTATTTCGCCGATGTTCCCATTAACACAGGCGGACCCATTAATACAGGCGCCTGTACCACCACCGCTGCCACCGCCGCTACCACCGCAGTTACCACCGCCTGTGTTAATGGGAACAGCGGCCCCGGTTCGAATGACACCGGACGGGAAGATTTTACCGAGTAAATATATAAAAAATATATATATATCAATCTATATCATTGCCGGGATTTAGTTGCACATTTCTAACCTATTTCGTTGTCAACTCCCACTATCCCCCTCTTACCGCGCGTATCATAGAAACGAGGTACCGGACGCTAATAAACATAAACAAGATACATGCCGCTAGATTAGAAATATACAATTACAATACGCGGCAAGAGGGGGACAGTGGGAGTTGACAACGAAATAGGTTAGAAATGTGCAACTAAATCCCGGCACTCATCTATATCAATCTATATATCTACATATATTAATATCAATTGTTTGTTTCAGAACGATGGAGACGTGCTGGCCGCCATCCGTGGCGTGGCGGACGTGGAGGGCGCGGCGGACGTGGCGGCCGTGGCGGGCGCGTCGTGAACATACAATATTTTCATTTTTAATATATTTTTAATATTTTAATAAACAATAAATCCAAATATATTATATATATGTTTTCTTTATTTATTAATACCCTATCGCCATTCCTGATCTTTCTCTTTACGTTGCAGTAATCTCGCTCTCTTCATCCTGTCTATTATCTTCTAACAAAACGATTATCGATGCTCCTGTGTTCAAGTTGATCACGTCGTGATAACGAACAAATTGTTAATGTAACTATTATTTATATACAGATAAACGTAATACATTTGTTTCAGCATTATACATATTGTATATGTATCTTACATTGTATTGATTTATCTATATAACTGTGAAAGCTGCATTTACTTATTAGTAATATTACTCAGTATATTACTCAATAATCGTACTATTAATGTGCCATATAAATCCTTAATAAGGTGATAAATAGGCTCATCCCTTTCTTCAATATACTAATCTAACAAGTGACCACTCATCCAAAGTATCTGGAATAGCCATACAATCATGTGGAGGAAAGATTAGCATGCATGAGATATCCTTTTGTTATATTATAAAAAATAAACTTACACTTTTCTATAAAACTGTACTTTTTCTATTGCTTTAAATGATCTTTATTACGATTGACTGAGCTATCAGAAAGTGAATGAGAATTACATTTTAAATAACACAACTTTAATATACCCTAACTCATAATACATATATTGATTATTAGACATTATAAAGATGATTCAGGATCCTCTTCTTTTATTAAATCTTAAACAACTATTCATAGACATTTATATCTAAAGTACAAATCGAGTATTTTTCAAAAGTAAGTGAAGTAAGTGTGTAAATACAATCATTTTCGAAGGTATGCGATATATTATGGAGATATTATGGACGATATGAAGGACTTCTGACATGTAGGGATTGGTGGGATAGGCCTGAGAACTTGGACCGACTCGGATGAATTGGTGAATCCGGTTTGTACGGAATCCTGGAAGCATTCATCGTTAAAGATTCAAGAATAGAATAGTAGAACGACTCACACGTTAAATGAATTATTGAGCTTACAGCAGACTCGGCTTCTCGATTAGCCAATTTCTGCAGTGTCGCAGGAGAGGATGCAAATCGGTTAGTTAAGTTCGTTAAGGAATAAGCGTGTCGAAACGACGTTCTGTTTACTGTGTCCAGCCTTGTGACGGAGTCAGGGGCGCGCATTGTTTGTCTAAAGTCTCTTAATTCCTGTATATAATCGCGTGATTTGGTTAAACAATATTATCGATACGTTATTACGTTAGTCCTGCATGTTAAAAGCATGTTAAATCAACTACACTTATACATGATATATGAAAATGATCACACGATTTGAAAAAATCTCATCTCAAGATCTTTAATTTCGTCGATGGATACGAATCTTGGTACGCTTTAGTCAGAAGTTCAAGAGCCTTTCTGTGAAACCTCAGTTCGATGGTGACGAAATCCAATAGTACAGATTTCAAATCGTGCAGCTTTCGTCGCTCGAACGAGTTGATCTGCTCCTCCAATCCCTTGACCACTTGGGACATCTCAACGGATGCTTTCATCAGTTCAGACTCGGCTTGTGACTAATTGTAACAAGAGATACTTGAGTAACATAGTTATATTAGTTTGAAATGATTTCATCAATATATTTATTGCGCGATTTTATTTATCGTCTAAATGATTTTTCGATTTACAATTACGAAAGCCATGGAATTAATGAAATCACGATTGAAATTAAGTGATGCTTGTAAAATGAGGTTTTAATTATAAGGATACTACCATTTGACGATTCCTAGGGTTTCTTTCTCGAACTTTGTCCAATTGCCTTCGTTCTGTGAATTCTCTATCGCGTGCTGCGAAGGTATTTTTTACATCATCGCGCGCATGCTTGCAAATCATTGCGTACTGTGAAGGAGGCGCACTTACTTTGGTGTCCAATCTTTGCACTTCTGCATCTCTAAAATTAATAATTTCGAAGGTGAAAAAATTAAAATGATGTTGAAGCATAATGTTGCACTTTATCAGCATGTTGAAAGGTAAATTTTATATTTAATATAGAAAGACAATGAATAGTTTATTTGTCCGAGTAAATAAATTTAAATTGAGCTAAATTTGTTAATTATTTGCAGACATTATTTGCGTGAAAGATATGTAATTTAAAGAATCGTTTTTACCTACTATAATCACCGACGACTGATAACGTTGCTGAAAAGTTCGCCAATCCAGTACTCATGGATCGATTTATAGTTTTCGAATCACCATAGACCTGTATTACTTTTGCAAACTCGTCACTTTTATCGCGCAGTCTGAAAATAATATTGCTGGTGAATAATAAACGGAAATGAGGTTTTACGTCGAAGCGATAGCGAGTGAAGGGTCCGTGTGTATCGCTGAGGAAAAATAATCGATAGAGTTAGCTGGTTATCACCTGGCCGCTTTCCTGGTAAACGCTGCAAATATCGTGCATAGTTTAGCGAAGTGCTTCTCCACGCCTGTTATACGATCCTGTACAAATTTCGCCTCCTGCTCACTGAAAACAAAATAGATTTATTCAAACGACTCACCATTCACGATCTGTCATAATATCGCGAGACTAAAGTCGGATGCTCGACTGATTTTATTCTTCAACTTACTACACGCTATTCTGGGAGCGCACTCGAAGCATTTTCCCCTCCGTGAAAGGATTTCGTAAAGTATTCAGTGAATGAACTTACAGCGACAGATTATTTCTCTACAATAATCTCTCGCGATATGTGCGAGACACATTTCGACCAATTGTCCTGGCTGCAATTTTCCAAAGATATGTATTTAAAGTAGAGAATTACTTGCATCGCGGATGCATCATTAAGTCCATCGATGATCTTTTCAAATAAAACTTGGTTAATGTCGATCCAACGACGTCATCGTCTTCGCTAGTTCACTGAGAAGCAGGTTTTTAATTTCGGCGATTGCCTGAGGATAATCGTGGAAGTTCTCTAATCCCAGGAGAGCTACTCTGATCGCCTAGGAGACACAGAAATGTGCATGAAAAAATTGTTGTCATTAATGGAAAGTGCGATTGATCAAAGAGAACTCGAGTAAATTTATTAATTTTATTTAATTATATTACTTCTCTAACATTATTAAATAATACTAATAATACTAATACTAATAATAATCAGAATAAAATGTATAGGTTACTTACATAGGTTACTTACATTGTATTCAATCTCACTCAATGGATAGGTTATTTAACGACGAAACAATAACACTTTCACTTCACTTCCTCGGCTGCGGTCGGATTTCCCGCCCGGGTCTTCCTTTATACTCATTCACTAGCTCTTTCGCTCTCTCATTCACTCTCTCTCGCTCTCTCACTCTCTCTCTCTCTCTCTCTCTTGCTCGCTCGCCCTCTCACTCACTCGCCCTCTCGCTCACTCATTCACTCACTCACTCACTCGTTCTCTCGCAAAAACTTCTTGCACTACATTGCGTCGTACACTTGTCGTACACCGACCGGCGGAGATGTCCGTATATCCGTGTGATTTACACATGACGGGTCGATAAGTTAGAGTTTTCTAATGTAGAGCCTCTACATATGATCGTTATGTGTGAGTCACACGGATATACCAACAGCATCTCCGCCGGTCGGTATAAACGGAGCTGCTGCCATCTCGACGAAAAAGAACGGACTGTACACTTGATGATGATGACGACGACGTTTCTTAAATGAAATTTTCCAATTTCAGACTTTGCATCGCCATATCTCCGCTCGTAGAGCACGTACAAGAAAAATAAAAACACTTTTATTATATAATTCGACCCTAAGCTATCCATTGAGCCTACTTAGAAGTTCATCCGTTCAGCGGTTATTGAGATCTAATAATCGGAGTGTCTGCGAAAGCGTCGCTTCGCGTAAAAGTCACGGTGCGGTCTCGCTGCGCGTATACTTGGCGCGAGACACTACCGTGTCTCTTAATAATATTAATTATATATACAGGGTGTCCAATTTTAAAAGTTGCACTGAAATATGTCTTCAGGGAAGCATTTTGAGAAAAAACTTCGGTGCAGTTTGGCGCAGATAAACTTTTTCTTATTTCTTTTGATATATAATTAAATTTTAAATTCTATTTGATTTATCGCGCCGACTCACGATGGGGGAATTTGAATCGCAATATTTCATTAGTGTTACATCACAACAGCATTATCTTATTTTATTTCTATTAACTGTAATGAAAATTGAATAAATAACAGCGTTATCAGAAGCACAAAGGATACAATAAAACAAGGATGAAAAGATTTAATAACCCGGTACGTGATAACTTTGTGAATGAAATCACAATTGTGACACCGATTATGGTCAAAATCATATTAGAGACTTACGATAATGAACTTTATACATTTATAGCTCTCATAAATGAAATTTGTTTGGACTATAACGTTAGAGAAATTTAGTACGGACTTAGAACTAACAAACAATAATGTAATGACGATAAAAAATTTTTTTTTTTAAATGGATTTTGGCCACGTTTTCAGTCGTTTTGACCACTGTGCGGCGTGCAGTATATCGCGTTTGAAAAAAAAAACAGATTTTAGTTTATCCATTGCTGACCATCTAGCATATGTTAGCCAGTATGATCGAAGAAAAATTTTATCTAATATATGAAATTGATTGGCGATTAATAATATTTCAATTTAGTAAATGTTAAAGTTTTAAAGTTGTAAAATTAAAGTTATGTGTTTGATATGTGAAGTAAAAGTGAAAGAATGTATGTATTGTAACCGGATGTTCGTCCTAAGCCGAAAGGCAAGGACTATGATAAATAAATAAATAAAATATTTAAATAAGTTAATCCAGCAATTTTATCATACAAAATATCCCAATAAGCAAATTGTTAACAATATGTCAGCAGATCGGAAACAAATTTAATCAGAATGATACAGCAGATACGGTGCCATCTGTGTCCGCATTAAGCTTTTGTTTTGTTGCCAAATCCTGCTGACATAATAAAACAGCAGATTGGCGGCAGAAATAGTGCAAACGTGCGCTGCAGATTGGTTATGCCTACAGATTTTGTTATATTTCTGTTGCTATGTTGCTAACATTATAGAAAAGACAAAACCTGCGTCAAATCTGTAGCGTTTCTACTAACAAAATCTGTAGCAGACTCTGATGATATTTGTTTTCGACAGAGTTAGTTATTGGGGATGTTACTTAAATAAGTAGATTATTAAGTTCCTACTCATGTACATACTTACTATTTAGTTAAGTTAGCTATTAAGCACCGAACAAATCGCACTGTATTGTATTAGATAAGTAAATTAACAATGAACTATCAACCGAATGTATTGTAAACCAAGTAGTCGCTAATAACCAAGTAGTTGAAGCGACCTAAAATAACCTTAATAAAAAAAAGTAAGGTGAGATATAACCCAGATAGCAGAGAGAGTTCAAAAAGAATTCATTTGTCATGTCACCAATTCACAGTATGCAAATAACGTATTGTTCAGTTTTAAATAAAAAAAGAAAGAAGAAAATGAATTTAGAATTGGTGACATACAAGTTAATTCTTTTTGAACTCTCTCTGCTATCTGGGAAGACACAATATAATAATAATAACATTGTTAATACTAAACACAAGTGAAACTAACAAAAAAATGAATTAAAATGTAAATTTAACGTACGTAAAAACTTAAACACCTTGAATATTTCGTAAAAAAATTTATCAAACATTAATTTTTATTAATTATATATAAAATACATTGACAACTTAGTAATTACAAGCAAATATGCGTAGAAATATTAATAATACAGTTGCATAAACGAATAACTTTATCTCTCACTGACACATTTAAGCAATTAGTTCTACACTATTAATTTCTTAAGCCTATCTTTTTGATCCTTAATTTGACGCAATCGTCTTTCGATAATGCCTTCAAGATTTTCACCTATTTTTGTTTCACTGAAATTATACACGCTGCCGCCCATCTAGAACAAATTTTAACATCATGTTAATTAAAATTAAAAATCTGTCATAAATGCTACTTTTAGTACAACTGTAATACGTTATTTGCATACTGTGTGTATATGTCTACGTACTAATAAATAAAACTAATTAAAATTAAATTAAAGCATTCATATAAATAATATCAGCAAATTAAGACATAAGAATGCCATCATACCTGCAGAAGTACCTGTAGAATTTTATATCCAGAAAATAAATGATTTATAATAATACATAATAGTTTATTTTTAACGGAATCTGAAGCACTGCAAAAAAACAAAGTAATTATTCGTAAATAAACTATACTAGTAAAGAAACTTGCAATACTTTTGGAAGAGCAGTTTATAAAACTAATTTTATTACTTGTATGCCTCTATAATTCTTGGGATTTCGTTTATATGTTCCACTGCATACTCAGCAAAGATGACATAACCGAAAAGTGTGGGATATCTATCTTTCCTGTTAAGAGATGTGAATTGAAGAAAATCTCGATAGCAAGACGAGGTTTTGTAGCGCAGGAAATATAATTAAAAACTTTAGATTCATTTGTGTATAATTCTCCCAATTTCAGCACAATGCTCTGATTCGCTCTCATCACACCTTTACAGTACGTCCATTCTTTCCATTCCGGTGAAAGTCTATAAGCAAAATGTGATTGAAATTCGATAAGACAATTCTTATTATTATAAACGGTACAATCAATTATCAACAGATTTCGCAAAATTAACGAATCTCCCATTTTTTGAACACCCTGTATATACACTCGTCAACAAAATTATCGCAACACGTAAATTCATATAAATTTTCGCATATTTCAAATAAGCGTAACTCCGCGAAAATTTGTCGTATTGAAAAGTTTTTTTTTGCATCCTCAAGGGTAAAGTCTATACTTTCTCTAATCTCCCGACAAACATGACAGAGAAACGATAATACATGCTACAAATTACATTTACTAATGTCTATAAACTATTAGTGCGCGCATCTAAATAAAAATAATCATTCTGACAAACTGAAATTACAAAATCCAAAAGAAACAATACAATGTATTTTAAAGCAGATTGAGAGTGAAAACTAGTGAATACATTGCGTTTTGCGTATCCGTATTGGGTTCGTGCTCGAAATACGTTATATTATCTTATTTATGTATTTCATATTCGCATGTACAAATATACAGAAAAAAAGTTTAATGCAACTGTAATTACCACTAATCTGAACATATTGCACAAACTATATAAACTATACACTATATAAACGATTTAAGAAACGGTAAATGCTATTTTCAAGAAGTTCCATATTTGCGTCGATTAATGTCTCGAATTTCATGTATTATATAAGAATAATACCACCAGAAAAAATGTAATTGCAAGAATGACTTGTGCTTTATGGGATCTTCTAGGTGTTCCTTCAATCTAGCATTAGCAATTCGTTGACACTCTGTGTCACCAAAAATGCATGCCCATCTTACATCTTGGCGCAACCACGTAGTAAGATCGTCTTCGCCGAAAATTTCGTTGTATGATAAATTTTCAAGCAAACTTTTTAAGATACTGCGCATATTAGCCCATAAAAGTTGTTAAAAATAATATGACCATTATATAAATGTTTTGTTGCTCATAAAAATAAATTTGGAAATATCGAAAGGTACTTCTTCATTATTTCAATAAACAATATATTATGAGAGTATGCATGAGAAATATTTATAAAATACTCAAATTGAATTGCTTCTAGATACTTGATTAGTTAACAATTGATTTCATATTTAGTTTTGATTTATATAATAAATATTATAAATATTATATAATAAATATTTTGTTAAACTTTTTGTTGCATACAAGTTGGGACTTTTTATGTACTTGGCGTATTTTTTCCACCTTTGTGAGGTTTTCTTTAGTTTGTTTATTTTATAATTTTATTTACAGAACAAAAGCATCATTTGTACAACGTGTACAACAGAATCACTCACAAAACTTATTATGTGAAATAAGTGCAACAAATACTTTTTCACCGATTAAGAAATCCAAGCAATCTTCCAATTTTACTACTTCTTTATCATCATATAATCACAATAAATCCTATCAATTAATAGAAGGTATACATTAATGAAAAAGGAATATAATTTTTAATATTAGTTAAGATATCATAAATTATTTTCAGAGAACGAACTATTAAATATTGACGAAGATATTAATGAAGAGACAAGTAGGAAGACTGATAGCGAGATCTCAAATAAGCCTGCGAGTTCTCTTTCTAGTTTTGACAATACTAGCAGCATGTAATTTTCGGAGCCAAGTACAAGCTTTAATTCGATAAAATATACATTACTACATATATTGAAACCTTTTCAAAAAATAACGGAAATGGATGGATTTACGTCGAAAAAATGGAGACAATCAACTTGATCGCGAATTGGCGAAAGTAAGCAAAGAAATTTCTGCAGCTATGAAGACATCTTGGAATAATCCAAACCATAGCAAAGATGATTACATGCTCGCTAGAAGAAGGATTAAAATACGTTCGTTGTAAACTTAAAACATAATGTCTCATAGAAGTTCTTCAAGTCATTCAAAAATACGAAAAAAGACAATAACAAATATTATGTTATATTATATTATATTTTTATGTATATTCCATATTCTCCCCTCTCCCTCCCTCCTCTCTCTCACACATACATCAAGTGTCTTTCACGTAATTAACAGTCAATTTTGTTAGCCGTTCTATTTTCTTCAACGGTGTGTTCTTGAATTCAACATTGTAGCCAAATAAGGCCTCTCCTCTGTAGGACAATAAAATTTTTCGGATGGTGGATTGTCAGACAGCTTCGTCATTTTAGCACCTACTGGCTGGAACAGACTCTCCCACAGAGAGGTTGCGTCTGTAGAAGTGAAAAAGTGTTATTAATGTATATTATGTATTCGTCAAAAAGATCAAAGTTTGTTAAAATTTAATGTATTAGTAATAATTCCTACTAATATGTTTTATGTGACTTACACCAAGCGTTCATTTTTTGGCTAATGTGGAAACAATCGACACTTAAATACGTTAAATCGGCGTATCCATTTGACGCAAGTGGAATAGTTAAATCCATCAAGACGGGTTGAGCTACAACTACGAAATCGTCTCTCTGAAATTCCGGATAAGTAGCGATTTCCATATCTATCTCTTGCCACCTGAAAAATATATTTTTGAATTTCTAATATATATGCTACTTGCAGAATAAATTGTAACTTACTTATGAATTAAATCATATATGCTACCCATTTTATGTGCATTTAATTTCGTGCAATTAATTACATGCACATATATAATTTAATATATAATACATTAATGTCATAATTTGAATATAATTTACGTTATCTTTGTCAAAAATATAATAATTAATACTTGTTAGATAATATGATATACACAGATCACTGCTTTATTTTATGTTATTATAATATGTTTACCGTCTTATAATATTGTCATACATTGGCCTCAATCTCGTACGAGCAAGACCGAGCATGCAACCACATGCATTAGTTTGTGTGAAATAACATCTCAAGGGTAATCGCCCTTGAGTACCATCGAGTAAACCACCTACATGAGGTGGCAGAATCAAGGCCACGAATGTTCGTGGCAGATTATCCCTTAGTGTCCGCAAAACTTGAAGCATTTCCGCTTTGTGATTATCAACGACTGACCAAGGTGATGAAACCCAGCAGATATCGCCACAAAAATCGTTGCTTCCGATCATTATTGAGATGAACTGTAAATTAAATTTAGCTTCATCAATATCTGATTGCTAGAAGCATTTTTCTTAAGTAATAATTAGAAACATAATTCAAAGAGCAGCGTACCTTCCAATGTTTTTGTAGATCTATCTTTGGATGGCTTTTAATCCTTGTAACTAGTACCTCAGCCATGTATGACATATCCTCGGACATGGCACTGCTCTCAGCGACAATCAGCTGCGAGGCCTCGTTTGGTACTATTGAATCTCCCAGCGCATATCCTATCAAATTGGGGTTGTATTCCTAATATATCGAAAATTTGAAAAATGACTAATTTGCACATTTACTCAAATTTTGTTAGATTAACTTTCGAACTACCAGATAACAATCTTTATGGACTAAGATTACATCGCCCTTCTTTTTCTTTTTTTGGATTATCGCGTTTACCAGTTATTCTATCGATACTGAAAACGACGATGCAATGTTATAGAATAACTACTCTGTTATACAGGTTATATAATAGCTTAATATATAAGAATGTATTATAAATATATATTATAAATATGTATATACATTCTTATATTAAATTATTTATATAAAATATCTAAATAATTATTTCCGAGATTATATATCTTAATGATTTACTTTGAGGATATTGGGAACAGTCAGATACTGCCTCCATGTGCCTTGACCTCCAGCGGCTGCGGTAACTCCTCTGTTATCTACTAAAATGTGAGATACACTGGTTGCGAAAATTCCAGCTCCAGCCGTGACCGAATCACCCATGGCGCCAAGTACATCAATATCGCCTGGTCTTAATTTATGCACCGAATCTGGTACCTTTGATGATCGTCCCACTGAAATTCATAGCCGGTCATATAATACACTAAGTGCATAGTATTTACATTTCTTTTAATACTTATGAATCGATATGATTTTCCGAACAAAAGTGTTAACAAACGATATTTCTCCTATAAGCAGCAATAAAAGTACTGTTATTATTTTGATTTTTTTATAATTAAATTATGTTTTTTAAAGATTTAACGATTAAAGTGAATGTTTAGTTATAATTTTGTTTAACTAAAATATAAAGACTTGAAAGAAAAAAAATGTTATATAAATATTATATTTTCTGAGTCTTACATCTACCTATCACGTAAGCCTTAAGAATTTACATCGTATCATTCCTCACTTCTGATCGTCATAAAAATAAGATAGTAGCTTAGAGATAGGCGATCTTTAAGATAATGGTACCAATGAATAGTAATTATCTTTTGACCATCTTACCTGTCACGTTGCAAGGAAACGGGACATGATCGGAAATGACTTCTTGCATTTTGCCTGCATCTCTCGCCAATTGTAGATATTTTTCATCCGTTCCTGTCCGACCTTCGAAGTTAATGAATCACTTGTTGTAACATGCTGAAGAAGTAATACAGTAATAATTTCTAATTTCATATATCTGGTTGTATCTACGCAACCTGTGCAATGAATCAGAAAAAGTAAAGGTAAGGGGCAACACTAAATTACACTGTGCAGTACACAGTGAAAAAGAGTAAGATATATTAAACAAAGGAGTAAAATTTAGAAGTACATTAAATACTTTACTTATTAAATATACTTTACTTTAAGTAAATAATTAAATCAAGTGTGTAATGCAATTTGAAATGTAATTGGGAACGTGCATCAAATTAGAGGATGATGAACTATACAGAAAAGCAGTGTCTAAGAAGTAGGAAGAGTTCTCGCAAAGTTGTGTTGAGTTACGTTTGCCCCATTTGTCACAAAGAAACTGTTTTTTTTTTAATTAAGTGAGATAACAATGACATTTCTGTTTTTTTTCAATGCGCGACATCACACAACCAAGCGAAACAATGAGAATTTACAAAAGAAACATGTTGTTTAATTAAATTCGGTTATGGATAAAAGCTGTTATACGAAAAACGAAAAACGAAAAACCTGAAGTGATCTGTTGTATTCACGTTGTGTTTTTGATGATATAGGGGACACGAAAGAAATGCATTCATCATTATATTTCACTTGATGCAAATCATCTCGAGTTTCTTCTTCTCTTTTTGCAAAAGTCTGATCATGGTTGTGAATTTTGTGAGTGCGACCATCTTCGAGATTTTCAAGATTTATTTCACACTATTTTCACACTATTTATTGTAAATAATCTTCATTTATCAGTGATTATTTAAGAGTAGTACATAATACTTTTACTTGGAGAAAACTTCTGGACAACGTCTAGTTTTACAAAATATATAAGGAACAACGAATAATCTATCTAACTAAGAGAGCAAGATAAAAGTTATTAGAACAATTTTTTGCATTCTGTAAACAATTTGCAAATCCTTTGTATATGTACGAATTATGTTTCCGTGCTGCTCACATACTCGCTGTCTAGACTTACCGAAAGCACCCATAGCCCAGTTCCGAAATATGCGTAGAGATTGCACGAGGATAGGCATATCGAGAATGTTCCTCTGGCACGATGTCATCGCGCATAAGGACATCAGGATACAACAGAACTGCCACCACTTCCACATTATTCTTAGAGATGTGGGCACCGACTGACCGAGATGTTTTAGAACTTGCCTGTGCATCCGTGGAACTTTTTGCAATTCATAGAGAAGTCACACCGTCGGAGATTGAGATGATCAACCAAACGTGAAGGCAAACTCTCGACGAAGAGTCGAATACAAGACATAAGACCTTGATTCCGCTGTTCGTCGATTAGAGTCAAGATTGCCATTTTGCATGATTGTTATGATTGTAATGGCAATAAACCACAATATTCATTAAGTTAGAGATGAAAGCGAACTTCTAATTAGCTTTTAATAATTTTCTAGAAAAACAGTTCAATTAACATTTAGTAATTGTGGCAATCATGTCATATCGTATCAATCATATAATCAGATAAATTTGTCAAATTTAATTTTTAATTATGCTTAAAAGAAATGTGAACAAAGTACAAGATAGAAAATTGGATCATTTATCTTTCGGAAAACACGGAAAATATACTGAAAGAATATATTTAACGCTAATAATATCAGATAGATCTAATTATTGTTATTTAAGATAGTTTTTTTGTTGATGCAATGCGATCAGAAAGTATGTAACATAATGCAGAACATGATGAAGAAAAATACATTTGAGATATAATACAATGTGTACTCAACAATGTTAATGTTGGCACAGATTCATTTGTCAAATATTATTTCCCGATTGTATACATATTGTTAGCTCATATAATTTATCTTACGTACATTTGTGCTTGTCAAACAGTGGCGGAGCTTGGTCTAATGACACCTCCCCGCTATTTAATAAAATATCGCGCCTCTTTGCGCCCCTAAATCCTTTCCCTAAAACCTTCGCAATCGCGGGGGTTGCAGGTCTCCGCCCCTGTGCTATAATGGTTGTGAAAGACGCTATGTGAATTTGGTGGGGTTTGTATTCGGCAATGTTTTCCATCAATTGACCCGATACAATTTGGAAAATTCCACATATTATTAAATTCCTCTGCGATTTTGATCCATTCATTCTCATCTTGTGGACAGCGGAGATATGTTAGTTGCAATACTTCCCATATAGCATTACATACTTCAGGGATAATATTTATATTTATTTAAAGTTAATTTTCCTATCCGGAAAAATAAAAAAATAGTACTACTTACGCCAAGATCTGAGCAAGAAAATTAAAAATAAATTTAAATGTGTGCTATAATTTTATATTTTTTACATTTTATGTTTGCAATAAAATATAATATAATTCAATTTTACTTCAATGTCACTGCAAGTCTTATCTCTGCTGATAAAGGTGCTATTTCATGCTGACGCTCGACGCTCATTTTTAGCATCAAAACAGGTCAAGTGATCAAAATTAACGCTGGATAATGGTCAATTTTGATCACGTGATCTGTTTTGATACTAAAAATGAGCGTCGAGCGTCAGCATGAAAAAGCACCTTTAAGGTTCTCTGACTTCTTGTTTGCAATTTTCATTTTAGAAGATCGTGTAAATAATCAAATTGTTGGATTGACATTTCTGTAAGCTTAAAACATGTTTCGTTATCACTTGTTCGATAATATAAAAATAATTTTTTATTAGCACCGAAAGTTTGTCTCATATTTGCAGAAATATGCGGTTTTATCCACCATCTTCTTGTTATTCTGTCTTCCTTAAAAGTAACCTAATTTTTATAATTTTCGTCCAAATTAATAACAAATTTAAATATATTTCCAACTTTTCGGTTTCTGTTTGCTATGTACAGATTATATTAACCTGTGCATACAATCGCGACTGGTTGTAAAATTACATATTTTGTAGTCGTATTCGGAATCGTTATTCAGCATACGACAAACGATCCACGACATCCAACTCCGACATACGACTTATTGTAGAACGGGTCTTATCAATGCTAATTTTCTTGGCGATTTTCAGAGTGATGATTTCCTCATCAATTAAAGCCATGATTTGTTGACATCTGTAGTGACTGGCCGACTGGAATGATAATTGATAAGTACCTTTAAGATCCAATTCTCCTGCACGAAATTTTACAAATTATTTCTGGCATATTTATTTGCTAAGAGTATTCTCTCTATACCCGAGTCGAAATTTTTATTCTACATTAAACCTGCAAGTTTCATTCAGTTTGGAGAACCAATGTAGTACTCGAAATATAAATGATTAAGTCCTTCTTTGATACTACAAACTATCACTTATTGCCGCTTTCTCCGTTGTGAAGGCTCAAAAAAGTATCTACTTAGAACCTCTATAAAACCTTCAGATCCTGCACTATAAACATTTTTAGAAAATAAATATTCAGAATTATTTAATATTCCATTCTCATATACCATACTTGCATTTAATGTACATCTTGATTTCAATAAACAATATATTAATTATATAATTTTCTTAATATTTTGCTGTAGAAGGATTATGTATAATAAGCAAATTAATATTTACTTATCGTACATAATCTATCTACAGCAAAATATTAAGCAAATTATATAATTAATATAATACATTGCTTATTGAAATTAAGATATATCTTAAATGCAAGTAAAGTAAATATGATAATGGAATATTAAATAATTCCGAATCACAAAACAGACAACTTTATATAATATATCTTATTCGTATTGAATCTTTAAAATGTAATTACACTGAGTTACACTTACTTTTACTGAGTACAAATAACAATATATTGTATTTCAATTAAAATTTATTTATATATATTTATTTATATTGTTATATCCGGGTTGGCCACCCGGTGTAACGCGAGCCGGTCAGCTGCCGATCAGCTGAGCGTCGTCGGATCGGCTGTCGGAAGAAGACGCGAGCCTCCTGGCGACCCGTCGCCAGGAGAATAAATAAACCAGAAAGAGACAGATTCGGACGTGGTTTGAGAAGTAACGGACGTGTATTGCATCCCGCTCTCATTGCAATAAATCTTTATCGTTATTCTATAAAAGTGTCGTTTCATTTCGTGCGCGAGTGTCTCTGCGAGTGAGTGCGACAATATTATATATATATATATATTATTGAAGTAAAATGTTTGCTTTCGTGCTTCTCAGACACTCAGTTCATTCAAAGGTTTTAGACCTAATACCGTTTATTTGTTATATCACGTTTGTGTTCAGATGTCGCGCCTGATGATAAGAAAAATTGATAGTACGTGCGACATCTCTATTATAGTTTCATGCTCGTGGCGTGCGCTACCGGTTAACCGATCTCTTTGTTTAGTTCTACTCGCAGGGCAGTACAGTACGGCTGCTCTGTTCGTTAGTCGCCGCCGGTTAATTTTTGCCAAGACAAAGGCTACCGTTTATTTCTTATCTGTCGAATAAAGTATTCATTCGTAATCAACATGTATTCAATTAAAATACCCAACATATATATATATATATATATATATATATATATATATATTACCAAGTTGAGTAACTTAAATAAATAAATATTTCTTTAACATGAATCGTTTAACTTGTAATATTAATATTTGCTTATCCATCGACTTTATCATAAGCTCTCCGCAGTAGAGGCATTCCGAAGTGACAGCTAGTCGATGTCGGCTTTGATCTGGTTTCTCATGGACAAGCTCACGGATGTGATAGAATTGGTGTCTTCAGGCCGATTCGAGATGACCGTGAGTTGCCGCTGAAAGTCCGCTAGTTTTGTTCTTTGGTCCATGGATAGCATCGGCGTCAACGCCGCAACTAAACAGTCGCTGTGAAATATTACAGTTAGTTAAAAACTAACTTTATAATTTGAAAGTATAATGTATAGGAAGATGCTATATTTAATGTTATTAGAAAGATTACCTTATTATATCAAGATTAATGTTTATATATTTTTTATATTCTGCGGTGCTTTCTAGTTCTTTCTTTCTTTTTTGTATATTTTCGCTTATTAGAAATATATTTATGCACTGTATATATGCTTTCCGAGTAATCGGTTTTCTGGCTTTTTCAGTTGCCCAATCTGCAACAAAAATATTGTTTCTTCTTGAGATATATAATATATATAATAAAATTCAAGAATTATATTAATAAAAATTACATACTAAATAAAGCTTTAAAAAGTATAGCACTAATTGCTGGTCGAGCGCCTCTTTTTCCAATGGCAGAATAATTGGTAATGCTTTCACCGTACACCTCTACGAGAGTTTCCCTCACCAGCTTCTTCCAATCGCATTCCTGATTTTCCGTTATCGATTTCAATTCGATGTAAGTGATTTTCTCTCGAGATAAATAAAAGCCACTATTTGCCTGAACAGTTAAAAAAAATAGCTTACATAAATTTCGAAAATATTTCTCTCTTAAAGAAACAAATTTGCAGAAACATTATTATTATTCGTTTTGCACTAGAGATCTCGTATCAGCTGAAGATATTTGTCCCTCGTGCCCTAGAAAGAACAATTCATATTTCATACAATTGTCATTTCTTGAACAACTGCGGGAAATGTATAGAAGGAAAGAGTTTTATACTCAATTGCAAAAGCGTTTTGAACGGATAGAACCACCTGATATTATAACTGATGTGTATGATGGATCGTTATACAGAAAATGGATGGATAATGGATTTCTAGCCAATCCTGACAATACTTCTTTCAGTTGGTACACCGATGGGGTGCCTGTCTTCAAATCCTCAAAAATTAGTATGTGACCTTTATAATTGACTATCAATGAATTACCTTTTAATGAGAGGATAAAAAGAGAAAATACATTACTCTTAGGCTTATGGTACGGAGATAAAAAGCCCAATGCAAATAGTTTCATTTATAAGTTCCGTGAAGCGTTAGAAGAAATTAGTAAAGGTATTCAAGTTCAAGTAACAATAGGTAATAATATAGAGTTAAAAACTGTGAGAGGTGTACTGTTAATGGGAACTGTTCATCTACCAGCCAAAAGTGATTTTTTAAACTTTATTCAATTTAACGGAGACTATGGTTGTCCTTCATGTTATTGTAAAGGTGAAAATATTGCAATTATTCCAAGAGGTTCGGTCCATGTTTATCGCTATGAAAATGAACTACAATTAAGATCTTTAAATGAAAGTATTGAATATACTAATAGAGCAAGTCCTGATAATCCTGTCATGGGTATAAAGGGACATACTGCTTTTTCAAAGATTATGCCAGATTTTATCGAAGGAGTTGCGATTGATAGAATAATGCATTGCGTCGATGGCGGTGTCGTGAAAAAGATGTTATTACTATGGTTCGATATTAAATTTCGACTCTTTCCTTTTTCGTTATATGCTGTCATTGATGTCGTTAATAGAAAACTTATGGCAATCAAGCCGCCGAAATATGTGCATCGTATGCCGCGTTGTATACAAGATTTACTTCATTGGAAAGCATCAGAATTGAAAACATGGCTGTTTCATTATTCTGTTCCAGTTCTTGAAGGAATTTTAAGACAAGATTATTTCAATCATTCTTCCAATCATCTCCTTCTCGTAGTAGCAATATCAATGCTAAATTCCGAACAAATCATGTTTCCTATGATAAATATTGCTCGAGATTTTTTAAATAAATTTGTGCGTGAATTTGAACAATTATATGGCTTGCAGTTTTGCTCGATTAACATCCATCAATTACTACACTTATCAGATAACGTTAAAAAAGGGGGCCTTTGTGGGTTTTCTCCTGCTTTGAATACGAGAATTTGAATGGTCAGCTTTTAAAATTAATACATGGAACATGGCATATTGAAACACAAATTGCGACGGCTCATGAACAGTTTATAAAAATGATTCGATTAATAGATGAAATGCCTAGAGGTCCCATTCATACATGTTGTTTGAGCAGAAAACGACAAGTAAAAATTATAGAGCAAATATTTTCAAATTGTTATAGTGTTGGTGCTTATAAGATATTACGAAGATTACCAAATGTTATTATCACTGCATTGTACAATTCAAGAATTCGCATTGAAAATATCTCATTGTGGCAGTATTATAGATTATTAAAAAATGGCTATTTATATGTGTCGCAAATGTACAAAGCACATTTACAGACTGAATCTTCTGTTGTACAGTATGTGAATAATGAAGATCAAACACTCTACGCAGAAATTCAGTGCTTTATCAAAACTGTTCATCAGAATTGCAATGAACAACTCTGTCAACGTGAACACAGAGAAATACATTATGCGATTGTACAACAAATTGCGATCGATGATGCATTCGTTGTTCGTGGTGATGATAATATAGCCGATACTAGTTTTTTTTACAAAAATGTCACAAAACAGACAATTTTATAGCTATTCCTATTGAATCTTTAAAATGTGTATGCGTATACCTATATGAAGATCGATCATCAAATGTACATAGGAATTCCTATCAACAAAAAAGAACTGGAATAAAATTTTTTTGATACATTTATTACTGCCTATTTTATATTCTAACATTAATTGCATTAGTCTAAAATAATAGAAATTGTTCTCAATCTGTGGAGTATTACTTATCGTTGTATTAAATTTTTATTGGTGCAGAAAATGTTTTGATACATTTTGGAGGTTCAAAAGAGATTCTAAAGAGGAGGTAGGAGTTGTAAGGACGAAAGTAGAAATTGTATAGAACAACAAGATCTAATAAAGGCCAAAAGAAGGCGTTAGTAAATTCAAGATAGAACTTGTAGGCGAAGGAGCATTATTAGAGGCACAAATGACTATGTAAGAGGTTCATAATAGATCTTAAATTTCGACTCGGGATATACAGCACAATTTGTCTCGCATTTTTACCTTTATGGTAATATAAAAAAAACATTATGCACCGGAAAAATACGTTATTTTTTTCCATTTCCAAACTGCTGCTAAAATATTTGCGTTTACTGAAATTTGCGTAATCGCTTTACTCAATAAATAGTTGAATTGTCACCTTTTTGAGCGTATATTTACTTAGTAGAGTGTACTGAAGTAAGCGAATATATAATTGCAATAAACGACATATGTCTTGCACAAAAAAAGAAGACAATTAAGAAAAATTAATCAATTTACTAGTATAAATAATGTTGCATCTGTACTGATCCATCCGATGCGATTACGGGTTGGAAGAAACTCTTAATTGTAAATAAGTGTAAATTGTAAATATTTATCTGAAATGTTTTTTGATATATTTACGAGATCCGATAATAATCAGACGGAAAAATTGAAACAAAATGTTACATATTATTACCATTTTTTCTTAAGATAAATAGATAGCATGTTGCCCGCAGGTTGCTGTCAAATTGCTTAAAACTGCTTTGTTTAAGTTGCTTTCATTATTAAGGAAAGCGGCTTCCGTTCTTGCCTATTGGTTTGCCGACTTTTATTGTTACCATCGATTATGAACAACTTCATGGCAACAGTTGCCCTCTTAGGAACTGAACTGATAATAAGTTGTTGGAAATTACAAGGCAACTTGACGGAAACAATTTCCGTCTGAAATCTTAATCCGACAAGTTGCCAACATTTTGAAGGAAACTGTGTAGTTAAAAAGAAAGTTCATTTATTAGGGTTCTTTTCTTAGGGTGCTTTTTCAGCTGACGCTCGACGTTCATTTTTAGCGTCACAATAGGTCACATGATCAAAATTGACCATTACTTATCCAGCGTCAGTTTTGATCACATTACCTGTTTTGACGCTACAAATGAGCGTCGAGCGTCAGTATCAAAAAGCACCTTCGTAGAAATTTATTACTGACAGTATTACATTGCCAGTAATGGTAATTATGCATAATAGGGGAACCAGCCCCGATGACTTTGACCTTGACATATGTTATAGAGGCCACCCTCCTGAGTGACCTTCAGAAAGTTTTAGCCGGCGGTCATTGTTTATTAAAAAATTAATAACCAAAGAAGTTTAATAATTTTGCATAAATTTTCAGCTATCTACGCTCTTTCACAGCCCGCTTCGCGGGAGGGCGAGGGCAGGGGCTTCGCCCCTCTCCCCCGCCGGAGCCAGTCTAACAGATTTTACCGTACAGAGTTCAAATTAGTTTATATATTTGTATATTTGACACCTTATATAGAGTATACGTGTTTGTATTACTATATTGTGCGCTGATATTATGTTGTGTTTACCTTTTCTACATTCCTCCGAATTCAGCTAATAGAATGGGCCAGTATAGGACAGGTTGTCGTACGATTAACATTTAATACGTGAAAGATGAATTTCTATGAATTTCTAGCTTATGAATAAACTTAAATTAAATAAAAATTGATATATCTTTGTTCTTGAGGTTTCTTGACAAAAACCTAACCTAACTTAACCTAACCTAACCTAACCTAGCTTCGTCCCTCCCCCACCGGGATCCGTGCCGTGTACCACGTGATCAAAATCTGTACGGTAAAATTTATTACACTAGCTCCGGCGGGGGGGAAGAGCGAAGCCCCTGCCCCCCGCCCTCCCGCGAAGCGGGCTGAAAACGAGCGTATGTGCCCGAGGCTCCACTTTCGGAAAATATAACCTAACCAAGGTTGGGTTGGGTTGGGTTAGGTTAGGTTAGGTTAGGTTAAAGCAGAGAATAATTTGTACTTATATTAAAAGAAACTATTCTATATATTAACGATTCACTGCTTTAAATGACTTCAAAATAACTACTACATTTTCGAAACTTCTTTTCTTAATAACTTTTTAATAAACAATGACCGCCGGCTAAAATCTTCTGAAGGTCACTCAGGAGGGTGACCTCTATAACATATGTCAAGGTCAAGGTCATCGGGGCTGGCTCCCCTATTATGCATAATTACCAAGAATAATATGTATGAAGACTTCAAGAGAAACATATAAATTAAGGCCCCTGAGTACTCACCGCGGCCATGCAATTATGACGTCAGAAGCGAGAAATGACACGCTGAGAATTCTTGCGTGCCATTTTCTAATAAAAAGATATTTTGATAAAAAAACACTACAGATCGCTTCAGCACACTTGTAAAATATACCGAAAACTAAGCTTTTCTGTTAACAGTCAATCTACAGTCGTAAAATGACTGTGATATGAGAATTGGTTATGTGGAATGACTGTGCATGTGCAAGACTATTTTCATATTACAGGCATTTTACGACTGTAGATTGACTGTTAACAGAAAAGCTTAGTTTTCGGTATATTTTACAAGTGTGCTGAAGCGATCTGTAGTGTTTTTTTTATCAAAATATCTTTTTATTAGAAAATGGCACTCAAGAATTCTCAGCGTGTCATTTCTCGCTTCTGACGTCATAATTCAACATGGCCGCGGTGAGTACTCAGGAGCCTTAACTTAAAAAAATAATTTTATTCATTATCAATATCTATTGAATGCTCATAGCTGTCATTGCTATATTTATTTCCAAATCTTCAATGTTATTATTGTTAGGTTCATTTTGTTGTCTATTTCTCTCGTCTTCATGGTTGCCATCTTCATTATATAAAGCATCTGCAGCCGCAAGTTTCTCCGGTTCCCTTGTATACCTGGGTGTCTACCCTTGGCATTCCAAAATCGTTGCTTTACAATTTTCAAGGATCCAATAATCTCTTTTTGGAATTTTTTCCAGGTTGGTTTGGGGTAGTATCGATCGCAACAAAATTACCTTTTTAAAAAAGGTACAAACAAGCGCCAAGCATACGTGCCCGAAGAACACGTTCAAAGATGACCTCTATAAAACTAATGATATCAACAAATTTCGCCAATTATAAAAATGAGTATTTATGCAAACCAAAAAATCTATTATATTTATTCTATTTATTACATCTATTATATTTTTATACAACTAAATATTTTAATACATATAAATATTTCAATACAAATAAGTGTTTTTCAAAATACTTGGCGCTGCTAAACCGATTCAATAATTGTCTTACAAGGAGAGGTCGCGGGTTGATACCAACCGATTTCGCTCTTTCTTTTTCTATAAATAGTACTCGATATTAGGTATTATTGAGCAACAGGAGAGAATGCGCTTCTCACGCGTTTTCGAAAAAATTCAGATTGCGAATTTCGAGCGCTGCATATGGCAGTGAGGTAGATGATTTCGTCGAAGAGCGCGTGGCTCGGTGTTAGAGCGCTAGACTACGAGTCGCAGCATTGATCGCACACAACGATCGGGTCTCTTACACAATGCCGGTTATAGGTGAGGTAAACACGAGCGAGCAAAATAGTTATCGGAACACCTCACCTATACGCGAGAAAGTTTATAAGTGACGCGCTTTCTTAGTGTGCGTCACACGTATTTTCGGACGGCATTAATGCCGTTGTTCGTACATACGAGTATAAACTATTTTTGTGAAGTTAGTTTTATGAAGAACACACACACGCGCGCGCGCACACACACACACACTCATACACGCACACATACGCACGCACACACGCACACACACACAAAAGAAGTGTAAATCCAACCGTGCAACCTCCACGCGGTACACCTTGGGTAATTCTAATGCCGGCGGTACTGTGTAACCTTCAAGCCTTATAAGTCAAAAAGTACGTAAGAGAAAAAAAATTTATTATAGCGTTTCGAAAAGCTCTCGAGCTAAGCTACAAGCATATGTAATAAAAAATAGGGATTTCCATTTAAGATTTTTATGTTGACCATGACCGGGCTTTTCAAGGTCATACCAAGGTCAAATATATATCATCATCTAATAGATTTTTTTAAGCCCTATACTTTTTGTTTGAAACCTTTTTCCACTAAATCATTATTTTCCAAGATTTTTAACCGTTCCGGAACTTTTTGCCAGCACTGTATAAAACTATAAATTAACCATTATTTCGTGTACAAATATAATGAAAAAAATCGTTCCGACAAAAATTTCACCTACCGGGATTCGAACCAGCAATGCTGCGACTCGTAGTCTAGCGCGCTAACACCGAGCCACGCGCTCTTCGACGAAATCGTCTATCTCACTGCCATATGCAGCGCTCGAAATTCGCAATCTGAATTTTTTCGAAAACGCGTGAGAAGCGCATTCTCTCCTGTTGCTCAATAATACCTAATATCGAGTACTATTCATAGAAAAAGAAAGAGCGAAATTGGTTGGTACCAACCCGCGACCTCTCCTTGTTAGTATTTAAATAATCTAAAGATTACAATAATTTCCTTAAACTCTAAATTACATAATAACTCGCTGAAATACATATATGTACAAATGTAGTTAAACTTATTCTATGCTTAATTCTAATGTCACACATACACACACATGCACGCATTCACAAGAGAGAAAGAAAGAGAATGAGGCAATTAACATAATGATTCGGTTTGGTAGCGCCAAGTATTTTGAAAAAAAACACTTATTTGTATTAATAAAATATTTCTATGTATTAAAATATTTAGTCGTATAAAAACATCTGCTTAATATTATTATGTTCTTTATTTTTTAATATCAAAGGCTAGTATTCATAGTCCGTTCTTATTTCCAGACGATCTGAAGTAATGTCTTAAGATGCTAATACGACTGTGTGATTGGTTTCAAATATCTTATGATTGTACTTAAGATGGTCTTAAATCAGAATCTACAATGAATATCAGCCAAAGAGTAATAATAAAGTAATAGATTTTCTGGTTTGCATAAATACCCATTGTAGTTGGCGCAATTTGTTCATATCATTAGTTTTGTAGAGTCCTTTTTTAAAAGAACTTCAGGCGCGAATACTTGGCGCTTTTTTTGTACCTTTTTCAAAAAAGGTAATTTTGTTGTGATTTCACACATTTTGTAGTGTGAAGTATGTTATTCTTTTTTATAATATATGAGGAGATGAAAGCCATAGTCCTGTCAGTCAAGGTTTTTAAAAGTATTAATTTACATGTTTAAAATATAAAATTATATTACGTATATTTATGCACAGAAGTCAATATATGCAAGAAAAAAAGAGTTTACCCCCGTCGTTTTTTATTTCGTTTAGTAAATAAATATAAATATACATTCTGCAAAAAAAGTATCCGGAATTAGTTAATAAAACATAAATTACTTGTTTATTCATCAATATTGATTTTGTCACCTTCAAAATAGGCCCCATCGGATGCAATACACATGTGCCAACGCTTAAGGGGGCATATACGTTTGTCGGTTTCAAAAAGCGATTTTTTTTCTTTCCATTTTTCGACAGTTTGAACCTTCAAGAATGTTGTCCTAAAACCATTTTTTGAAATTCGAATAAGTAAAAAAGTTACGAGTTTTGTCGGGCAGTGCACAGGCGTGCGCCTGCCGTTTCTGAAGCGGCGCGCAGGTAGAAGGGTCGGACCCTCATGCAACGGTTTCTTTTGTCCTCTTTACAATAAAACTTACTTTTGAGATTGAAGTATAGGTATTTTCTAATAGATGATGATGCTGTAAGCAGTGCTCTAAGCTATTTTCAAGCCGATTATTCATTTAGTTGGCGTCGGTTGCGTGATACGGACGATTCTCGTTGTTTGTGGAGTACGTGTCACGATGAAATAGGTGTAAAAGCTCTCGAGAGTCATAGGAAGTGAACAAATTTCGAAACAGTTTTACGCGCAAGCGAAAAATGCCGCCCAATAGGTGGCAAGCGGTGTATCCAAGCGGACGTCCGAGCACGCGACGCGGGAGGCCCGAATAAGCAGTCGCCTCGCTAAAAACCAACAAATGGAGGCAAACCTTGTACAGGAGGATTCCCTGTATGGCCCAGGAATTGACGATGACGTGTAAGTTGAATAAATTTAGTTTTATAATAGAGTAAACTTGTTCCAAAACTTTAAACGCGTTTTTCTCAAAACCATGTTTTTAAAGTCGGTTACAATGATAACTTGAAGACGGATTAACCGATCTGCCTTTTTTTTATTGAAAGCTTATAAAAATCGCTTGTCGTTGTCGTATCCGATTTTAAAAATTCCAATTCTTTCTATTTTTTTTTTAAACAAACAAAACTGAAATTTTGTGCCGAAAATCGGCATTCTAACTTTAAAGGTCCGCCATTTTGTTGAAAATTTGAATTTTAAAAATCGGATACGACAACGACAAGGAAATTTACTCTTCTTTAAGATGCCGTTTGAATTTTGTGTTTCAGATGAACGGGCACGGAGATATTATTGTAACCGCGTGTTACGATTCTCATCAATAGAGAAAGATATTCTGGGGGACGCGCCGGTAGGGTTGTCAACAACTGCTGAGACTCTGCTAGTGAGTTGAGATGTTTATTTTTGGGCCAAGGATTTTCCAGTAGTATAAGTAACGGTCGGCGTATAGTATTCTGGATGGTGGCTTGAAGACTATCCGGACGTTTCAGGAAGGACTGGGAGTTGTGACTAGCGCTCTTGCGATTCTTAGATTCGGGTGATAGGGCCGGAAAAGTTTGACCAGCCTTTACCGTTGATTCGGGAACAAGGGAATGTGGTTCTGAGGTACTTCGTGCACTGGGAATTGATGAAGCTGTTAGAGAAGTTTGCTTCTGGGCATGTAAAGCCCCCACCTTTTCAGGCAATATCCCGTATTTGTGAGATGGGCAAGTTAAGCCCCCACCTTTGCAGGCACCTGTACTGTATGGGCGAGTAAAGCCCCCCACGCCTTTGCAGGCAATACCAAACGTGTAATTGTAGGCACTAAAAGCCCCCACCTTTGCAGGCTGACCAGAGAATAGCAGTATGGGCAAGTAAAGCCCCCACCTTTACAGGCACCATGTAATGCTCGAGCTCGTAAAGCTCCCCGCGTCTTTCCAGCCGAATGTAATGGGTGGGCGAGTATAGCCCCGCGTCTTTGTAAATCAACCCAGTGAAAATTACCAACGTGAATCGCTGATTAACCTCAGAATAAGGTGAACATACGCCAGTAACAAACCATTAACCAATGCGGCAAATCATTAATAAAATAATTCAAGATCGGTCATAAACCAATGCCATATAGAAATACAAACAAATGTGAAATATGCCAAAAGATAAACCATTGAAATGTTGTTCCGTACTTTTTTATATATCGCTTTTTTTTTATTATGATTTCGTTTGGGTATTTCGCGGCGTCGTACGTCACTGGGCTATTGTCGCCGTTTCGTTGTTTTTCCCGAGTCGCGCGACGCGATCGCGAGCTCGTAGAATCAGAACGAGTCCGTACGGGCATGCGAACAGAAGCAGAAGCAGCCCAAGTATATTTCTATATAGTGCGATTAGTGGACTGTAAAAAGTAAAATCGTTTGTGCTCTAAATATAATAAGTAAAACGAAGCTCAAAATATTTTCTCGCCCCACCTGGAAATACGTGGAGACGAGGGCGTCATTACAGACGCGGCGGATCGACACGACACAGGGTCGTGGCTCGATTGCATCGAAAGGTGCGACACCGCGCACGAGGCACGGAAGCTTCACAAAACATATTGGTCCTTCGAGCCGGATCTAGTCCGGGAAACACATTAAGACACTCGAGGCAAACGATTTGGCGCACAATCAACGGCTCGTTCTGCAAAAGACATTCGCATAGTAACGGCATAGCAACGGCTGTTGCGAAGCATCGCAACCAGCTATGATTTACGCATTACGACCGGCATAGGGCTGATCACCATTTGTCAATCCAGAGGTACCACGGGGGTGCCGCAACAAGGCGATATCAGGCGATATCGAGAGTCAACGACAGTGGTTTCTGCGACGCAATGCAGCAAGCCACAGTTCACGCATCACGGCCGGCACGAGGTTGGTTACGTGTTATCAACAATCCAAGGGTGCCACAAGGGCGCAGCAACAAGGCGATATCGAGTTTCAGACGCCACACCAGGAGGTTATCATCAGCGAGCGAGTCCGCGCAGTGCAGCGGGGCGGCTTCCAGGAACTTCCAACGGTCACATCGATACACGGCGGCGATCAACGAGAATCGCGCTTTCATCACAACACGAGGTCAGGTAAACTGAATACGCTTGTGCCAATCATTATTGTTGTATTGTAATTTACGCATTTTGGTGAGCATGTCTCAAGATCGCGATTCGCAACCGTCCGAGGCGGGAAATTTTTCCGCGCTTAAGAAAAAGCGAGCTACAATAAAGGGTTCGTGTACACGTATACAAACGTTCATGAATAATATTAGTCAGATTACATCAGATGTGATAGCACATATTGAAGAACGCAAGGAGCGGTTAGATGCATATTGGTGCGATTACGATAATGTACAAACGGAAATCGAGACTTTAGATGATAAAGAAGTGGAAGATAGAATTGCGTTTGAAGATGCGTTTTATTTATTGCGCGCGCAAATGCGGCGTTCGTTGGCGAACACATCCGGAAGGTACACATCAAGCAGTGTGTCACATACCACGGCATCTCAATCAGAATCTAAAGTAGATTCATCCGCGAGTGTTCGATTACCAAAGATAAGCTTACCTTCTTTTTCGGGTAAATATGAGGAATGGTTACCGTTCCACGATATGTTTATTGCTATTGTACACGATAATAAGGTATTAAATAATATTCAGCGATTTCAATATTTACGTGCGTCTTTGTCTGGTGATGCGGCCAGTCTCATTGCGGCTTTAGAAATATCGGACAGCAATTACGCGGTTGCGTGGGATATTTTAAGACAGAGATACGATAATAAGCGCGTTATCATTCAAACTCATATTAGAGGCATCATGGATTTGCCCGCAATGGTCAAAGAAAATTCAAAGGAATTAAGACAAATTTCAGATGGTGCATGTAGACACATACTTGCATTAAAGGCATTAAAAAGACCAGTTGATTACTGGGACGATTTGCTTGTTTACATTCTTAGTTCAAAATTAGATTCCGTAACAGCAAAGGAATGGCAATCTTCATTAAAAAACGGGGAGATTCCCACTTTTAAGCAGTTTACAGAGTTTGTTTCGCATCGCGGTCAAGTTTTGGAAACAACCACTAGAGTTAACACAGTTGTTAATAAAGGGTACAATACTCGTTATCATGCACAAGGTAATGCTAAGCAACAATTATCACATTTAGTTACTTACAATGGTAAGTGTTCATTTTGCAATGATGAACATGCTGTTTATTCGTGCAAGGAATTTTTGGCATTACCTATTGCTCGGCGTGTAGCCGAAATACGTAAAAAGGGTTTATGTCTCAATTGTTTGCGTTCCACAGGACACATTGCGGCAAATTGTAATGCCGGAGCTTGTAAAATATGTCGATCAAGGCACAATACATTATTACATCGTCAAGACAAAAACGAGGATAAGCCAAAGGAGGAATCAAAGAATTCCTCGTCACCCAAGGAAGCAACCGAAATGTCAAGTCAAGGACAATCTTCGATTGCAGCACATAGTTCTCTCGCATGTAATCAGGTATTGCTGTCTACCGCAGTGGTATACATAATTGACAAGGGAGGAGCACGTCAGTCGTGTCGCGCTCTTCTTGACTGCGGTTCACAGGCAAATTTTGTTACACGTAAGTTTTTTGAATCATTAGGATTAAAGGCCCGATCAATAAATGCTTGTGTGACCGGAATTAACAATGCATCTACGATGTTTAATCAAATTGTTGGTGTTACTCTTCAATCACGAGTAAATTCTTTTTCCACGAGTTTTGAATGCATAATTACGGACCAGATAACTGGAAAGATTCCTCCGGTTTCCGTGAAACGTCATTTGATTGGATTGCCAGGTAATATTGAACTTGCAGACCCGCAATTCAATTCATCGGCGGATGTTGATTTGTTAATAGGTGTAGATTTGTTTTGGCAATTGTTGTGTGTTGGTCAATTCAAGGAGTTTAAGGGAAGTTTAACATTACAAAAAACGCGTCTTGGTTGGATCATTGCTGGGCGTGTATTTAATTCGTTGGCTTTACCACAAAAAATACGTTCGTTAACAGCGTTAATAAGTAACACGGAATTACATGATCAGTTGTGTAAGTTTTGGCAATTAGAAGAGGTTTCTCGCGGTTTTGAAAATCGTACGGTTGAAGAACGAGCTTGCGAAGCTCACTTCAAAATTTATACATCAATTAACGAACAAGGTCGTTACATTGTAAAGTTACCGGTAAAGGATGATGTATTACGAAAGATCGGTGATTCAAAGGAAATCGCGTTGAAACGGTTTATACAACTTGAAAGACGATTTGAACGTGATCCAGAGTTTAAAAAACATTATGTTAATTTTATAAAGGAATACATTAATTTAGATCATATGAGAAAGGTCTCGTCGGTTGATGAGGATAATAGCACATCATTTTACTTGCCGCACCACGGGGTGTGGAAGCAAACCGATCAGTTTGTAAAACTACGCGTGGTATTTGACGCCTCGTGCAAAACCACTACGGGAGTATCTTTGAACGATGCTTTGATGGTCGGACCGGTGATACAGCAAGAATTATTTTTGATTCTTTTGAGATTTCGCACACATGCAGTTGTATTCACGGCGGATATAGTAAAAATGTATCGCCAAGTATTGATACATGAATCGCAAAGAAGTTTGCAACGCATATTTGGAGGGACAACACGAGTGTTCCTATCGAGATATTTGAATTGATTACCGTAACGCATGGTACGGGTTCCGCGTCATTTTTAGTTACAGAATGCGTTCAAGATTTAGCTGCGAAACATGCAGCAGAATTTCCGCAAGGTTCAGAGTGTGCGCTTCGAGATTTTTATGTCGATGACTTACTTACTGGGGCAGATTCGATTGATGAAGCTAAGCGTATACGTGATCAAATTGAAGCATTATTGAGACGAGGTCATTTTGAGTTGAGTAAATGGCATTCGAACCACGCAGAATTAGCACCGGTTCATAAGGGAGCCGTTGATGAAACAGTAGTGTTACATGGCGATGACACGCCGAAGGTGTTGGGAGTGCAATGGCATCCGCCAACAGATCAGTTTACGTTTAAATGTAACGTTTCGTCCGATGTTAGGCGTATTACAAAGCGCACGGTATTGTCCGACGCTTCAAAATTATTCGATCCACTGGGGCTATTAGGGCCGATCATAGTTGTAGCAAAGTTAATTATTCAAGACGCTTGGCAATCCAATATAGAATGGGACGAATCCTTACCGCAAGATCTCCATGCGAGATGGTTGAGTTTTCGACAACAATTATTTTATATTAGTGAAGTGAAATTGCCTCGCCAAGTCAAATATAGTACAAGAGCAACCTACATTCAATTACATGGTTTTTGCGACGCAAGTCAACGTGCTTACGGGGCTTGCATTTACATAAGAAGTTGTATTGATTTAAATGAGTATCGAACAGAGTTGTTATGCTCTAAATCACGCGTGGCTCCCATTAGGGCGATAACTCTCCCCAGGTTAGAGTTATGCGCAGCCGTTCTTTTGGCTCAATTATTAGAGAAAGTTCGATCTGCAATTGATTTATCCGAAATACAAATTGTTTTATGGTCAGATTCCACAATTACATTACAATGGATATCTTCATCTTCACGCAAGTGGCCAACCTTTATCGCGAATCGAGTCGACGAAGTTCAGCGACTCACTAAAGCACATCAATGGAGACACATATCTTCACACGATAATCCCGCTGATATCATTTCTCGTGGAGCCACTCTTCACGACTTGATGAACAATCGTATTTGGTGGAATGGTCCTTCTTTTTTCGCTGTAGAAGAGCATCATTGGCCTCCGAGCAATTTTTCAAGTACATTAGACGCTCATTCGGAACAGGAATGTATAATAAGCGCAGTTTCCAAGGTCACTGTTTTTATCATTAATGATTTATTAATTAAGTATTCAAATTTACACAAGATATTGCGAATCATCGCACGTTGTTTAAGATTCCTTCCTGAACATCGGCGTAAATTCAATGGAGAGTTTATATCGCATCAGGAAATAGCAGCAGCTTTAATTGTTGTTTGCAGAAGCATTCAAAGAGAAGCGTTTCCAGAGGAGTACGCTCAGTTATCCAAAATAAGCCTATCAGCAATTCGAGCAATTTGTTATCTTTATCTCCATTTTTTGACGCAAATGGTTTGATTAGAGTAGGAGGAAGATTAAAAAATTCTGATATGGCCTATGAAGCATGCCATCCAATATTGTTACCGAAACATAAATTTACTGAGCTCATGATTCAACGTGAACATATTCGAAACCTTCATTCGGGATTGCAGGCGACCATAGCAGTTGTCAGGTCGAGATTTTGGCCATTGTCGGTACGTTCTATCACCCGAAAGGTTATTCGCGAATGCATCATTTGTTTTAAGCATAAGCCAGTTATTCCGCAAGCAATAATGGGCAATTTGCCTGAAAATAGAGTAACTGTTTCAAGACCATTTAGTCATACCGGGGTAGACTATGCAGGTCGATGTTTCTAAAGGAATCCAAGCGGCGCAACGCGAAAATTATTAAATCATATGTAGCATTATTTGTTTGTTTCGCGACAAAGGCAGTTCATATAGAGGTAGTAAGCGATTTGACATCTCAAGCATTTTTAGGTGCGTTTAAGCGTTTTATTTCACGTCGTGGAAAACCGAATTGCATGTACTCCGATAACGGAACAGCATTTGTAGGAGCGAAAAGGCAGATGAAAGAGTTTAGTGAATTCATCAATAGCGATCAGACGAGCAACGAGCTCAGAAATTTTTTACGCGATAATGAAACCGCGTGGCAATTTATCCCATCACATGCGCCTCATTTTGGTGGATTATGGGAGTCTGCCATAAAATCGTTAAGACACACTTACATCGAATTGTAGGTAATGCGAACCTCACGTTTGAGGAATTACAAACTGTATTATGCGAGATCGAAGCGATGTTGAATTCGCGTCCGTTGACACCGCTTAGTACAGATCCTAATGATTTACATTGTATTACTCCAGGGCATTTTTTGATTGGCACAGCGTTAAACAGTTTTCCAGTCCCTGACCTTGTAGAGGTTCCAGCCAATCGACTGCTACGCTGGGAAAGAGTGGAGCAACTCCGACAGCATTTTTGGAAGCGGTGGAGCTCGGAGTATTTACATACGCTCATCGAAAGATCGAAATGGAAAATCAACAAGGGATCGCCGCTGAAGGTTGACCAATTGTACTTATTCAGCAGCCTAATTTAGGACCCACTCAATGGGTGCTCGGCAGGGTGCAAAATATACATCCTGGCGATGATGGCGTTGTTCGAGCCGCAACAGTGAAGACTGTAAAGGACTTATTACCAGGCCACTGGCGAAATTGGCCATACTTCCGTTAGATTAAGTATAGTTGTTGTTGCGTTTGCGTTTTATTTAGTATTAGGTAGCATTTATACGTTGTGCGTTTTGTTTAGTGTTAGACATTATTTATATCGTTTTGAAAGTTAGTACTTTCAAGGGGCGGGATATGTTCCGTACTTTTTTATATATCGCTTTTTTTTATTATGATTTCGTTTGGGTATTTCGCGGCGTCGTACGTCACTGGGCTATTGTCGCCGTTTCGTTGTTTTCCCGAGTCGCGCGCGCGACGCGAGCTCGTAGAATCAGAACGAGTCCGTACGGGCATGCGAACAGAAGCAGAAGCAGCCCAAGTATATTTCTATATAGTGCGATTAGTGGACTGTAAAAAGTAAAATCGTTTGTGCTCTAAATATAATAAGTAAAACGAAGCTCAAAATATTTTCTCGCCCCACCTGGAAATACGTGGAGACGAGGGCGTCATTACAGACGCGGCGGATCGACACGACACAGGGTCGTGGCTCGATTGCATCGAAAGGTGCGACACCGCGCACGAGGCACGGAAGCTGTAGTATTCGTGGTACCAAATGAGTATAGATGAAAATGATGCTGTTCCGACAAGATATTAATTTTCAGCCTACCGGGATTTCAATACCGGAATGCAAGGGCTGCGACTCGTATTAGCGCGCTAACTGACCGGCGAGGACTACGCGCTCTTCGAAGCGAGAATCGTCCTATTCTCACTGCCATATTCAAGGCCGCTGCGAAATTCGCAATCTTAATTTATTTCGAGAATACGCCGGGTGATGAAGCTGCATCCTCGTCGCTGTTGTCTTCATAGTTTAACTGACGTAAGTATCTGAATTAGCTAGTTGCATAGTAGAGGAAAGGAGGAATATTGCGTGTGTTTGAGGTGAAAATGTTTTGGTGTAGCCAATCGCCTGGTGCGACCTCTTCCTTGTTTATTATTTAAATAATCTAAAGATTACGAATAAGTTTCTCGTTTAACTTCTGGTTGAAAGTTACATATTAACTCCTGTATGAATACATAGATTGATACGAATATTGTAGTGTAGACTGGGGATATTCTATGCTTTAATATGCTAAGGTTGTCATGCAAGGGTCATGAGGCCACAAGCAACTATGCACGCATTCATCTAAGAGATGAAGGAGAATATTGGGAGAGATGTAGGTCATGATAACATTGATATAGTGCGTTTTGGGGTGAGCGCCGAAGAGGTAGTTTTGAAAAAAGAACAGTCTGTATTTGTGATAATGAAAATATGTCTTATGTGTCATTAAAAGTATTGTTAGTGCGTGTGATAGTATAACAGTTCGTGGTTCTGCTTAATGATGATAGTGTCCTTATTTTTTAATATCAGCGAAGGCTAGTATTCAAGTGGCGCGTTCTTATTTCCAGACCGGGTATGCGAGAGGAGTAAAGATGTCTTAAGATGCTAATACGACATGTGGTATGGTTTCAGAATATCTGCATGAATTATACTTGTAATTTATGTGTCTTAAAGTCAGAATCTAACAATTGAGAATGAGTCACCATAAGTAGAGTAATTTAATAATATATTAATAGATTTTCTGTTGTTTTGCATAGAGATATCCGCGATTGTAGTGTTGGCGGCAAATTGTGTTCAGTGATTCATTAGTTTTTGAGGAGTCCTTTTTTTTAAAAGATTCTTCTTATGGCTCTTGTAATACTTGGCGGTGCTGTTTTTTGTACCGTTTTGTGTCAAAGAAAGTAATTTTGTTTTTTGATGTTCACACTATTTTGTACGTGGTGGGGTAGTGAAGTATGTTTATTCTTTTTTTATTAATATATGAGGATATGAGAGCTCACATATCCTGTCAGTACTATAGGTTTGGTTTAAAAAGGTGATTAATTTACGGATGTTATAAAATAGGTTAAAATGGGTATAGTTGACGTATATTTGTATGCACAGAAGTCCAAGTATATGCGATAGGAAAAAGAGTTTACCCCTCGTCGTTTTTATTTCGTGTAGGTAAGATAGAATAGAGATAGTGATACATTCGTGCAAAGTGAGAGTGAAGATATTCCGGAATTAGTTAATAAAATCATAAAATGTTACTTTTGTTTATTCATTCAATAATTTATTTTTCACCAGTTCAAGAAATAGCTGCCCTCGATTCGGAGTTGCAATACCACATGTTCCAACGCTTCAAGGGTGGGGTCATATACGGTTTGTCGGTTTCTAAAAGGGAAAGCAAGTTTTTTTCTTTCGCAGTTTTTCGAGCAAGTTTGAACCCTCAGAATGTTTGTCCTAAACCATTTTTTTGAAAATGTCGAATGAAGTAAAGAATTTACATTTTTTTCGGGTTAGGTGCACAGGGCTCGCCTGCCTATTCTGATACGGCGCGCAGGGTACAAGGGGTCGACCCTCATGCAACGGTCTTGTTCCTCTTTACAAATAAAACTTACTTCGTTTAGATGAAGAGCTAAGGTATTTCTAATAGATATGAGTTCTGTAACGAGTGCTTCTAAGCTATTTCAAGCGATTATTCATTTAGTTGCGTTCGGTTGCGTGATACGGACGATTCTCGTTGTTTGTGGGGAGACTGTTTCACGATGAAATAGGTGTCTAAAAGCTCGTCGAGATGTCATAGGAAGTGAACAGGAAGTTCGACAACGAGTTTTACGCGCGAAGCGAAAAAGATGCCGCCCAATTAGGGCAAGCAGCGGTGGTGGGGATCCAAGCGACGTCCGAGCACGCGACGCGGAGCCCGGATAAGCATGTTGCGCCTCGCTAATAAACCAACAAATGGATGGCAAACCTTGTATCAGGAGATTCACCTGTATGGCCCAGTGAATTGACGTATGACGTTGTAATTCGTGAAGTAATAATTTATGTGTAATAGATAAACGATGTTCCAAAATTTAAACGTCGTTTTTCTTCAAAACCATGTTTTGTAGAATGTCGGTTAAATGAAAACTTAAAGACGGATTTAAACGATCTGCCTGTTTTTATTGAAAGCTTATAAAAAATCGCTTGTCGTGTCGTATTCCGATTTTAAAATTCCAATTTTTCTAATTTTTTTTTTTAAGACAAACAAAACATGAATATGTCTGTGCCGAAATATCGGCATTCATAACTTAAAAGGTCCGCCATTTGTTGAAATGTTAATTTTAAAAATCTTGGATACGACAGAACAGCATAGAAATTTACTCTTCTTAAGATGCGTGTTCTTGGAATTTTGTGTTTCAGATAGAAATCGGCCACGAGAATTATATGTACCGCGTGTGTACCATATCTCTCAATAAGAGAGAAATATTGCGTGGGGACGCTCCGTAGGGTTGGTCAAGTAACAATGCTAGACTCTTGCTAGTGAGTTGAGATTGTATTTTTGGGCCAAGATTTCCAGTAGATATTTAAGTAATCGTGTCGGCGTATAGTATTCTGGTGATGGGGATTGAATGCTATCCGGGACCGTGTCAGGAAGGCTGGAGTGGACTAGCGCTCTTCGATCTTGAGATTGGTGATAGGCCGGAAAAGTTTGACCAGCCTGGTACCGTTGATATCGGAACAAAGGAATGTGGTTACTGATGGTAACTTGTGCATGGGAATTGATGGAGCTGTTAGCAGAAGTTTGCTTCTGAGGCATGTTAAGACCACCCCCTTTTCATGCATATATCCCGTATTGTTGAGATGGGAATTAACCTCCCACCGTTGCAGCACCTGTGTTACTGTGATGGGCGAGTAAAGCCCCCCACGCCTTTGCAGGCAATACCAAACGTATGTAATGTAGCACTAAAAGCCACCCACCTTTTGCAGCTGACCATAGAATAGCAGTACATGGCAAGTTAAACCCTCACCTTTCACAGGCCACATGGAATGCTCGAGGGCTCTAAAGCTCCTCCGCGTCTTCCAGGCCGAATGTAATGGTGCGAGATAGCCCGCGCGTCTTCTGTAAATCTAACCCAGTGTGAAATCAACGTGAATCGTCTGATTAACCTCAGAATAGGTGAACTATATCGCAAGTAAACAACCATTAACCAATGCGCAGAATCATTATATAAAATAATTTCAAGATCGGGCATAAAAGCAATCCATTATAGAATACAAGTACAGAATGGAAATATGCCAAAAGATTAAACCATTGAAAATGTAAAAACCTAACCTAACTTAACCTAACCTAACCTAACCTAGCTTCGTCCCTCCCCCACCGGGATCCGTGCCGTGTACCACGTGATCAAAATCTGTACGGTAAAATTTATTACACTAGCTCCGGCGGGGGGGAAGAGCGAAGCCCCTGCCCCCCGCCCTCCCGCGAAGCGGGCTGAAAACGAGCGTATGTGCCCGAGGCTCCACTTTCGGAAAATATAACCTAACCAAGGTTGGGTTGGGTTGGTTAGGTTAGGTTAGGTTAGGTTAAAGCAGAGAAATTTGTACTTATATTAAAAGAAACTATTCTATATATTAACGATTCACTGCTTTAAATGACTTCAAAATAACTACTACATTTTCGAAACTTCTTTTCTTAATAACTTTTTAATAAACAATGACCGCCGGCTAAAATCTTCTGAAGGTCACTCAGGAGGGTGACCTCTATAACATATGTCAAGGTCAAGGTCATCGGGGCTGGCTCCCCTATTATGCATAATTACCAAGAATAATATGTATGAAGACTTCAAGAGAAACATATAAATTAAGGCCCCTGAGTACTCACCGCGGCCATGCAATTATGACGTCAGAAGCGAGAAATGACACGCTGAGAATTCTTCGTGCCATTTTCTAATAAAAAGATATTTTGATAAAAAAACACTACAGATCGCTTCAGCACACTTGTAAAATATACCGAAACTAAGCTTTTTCTGTTAACAGTCAATCTACAGTCGTAAAATGACTGTGATATGAGAATTGGTTATGTGGAATGACTGTGCATGTGCAAACTATTTTCATATTACAGGCATTTTACGACTGTAAGATTGACTGTTAACAGAAAAGCTTAGTTTTCTGGTATATTTTACAAGTGTGCTTGAAGCGTATCTGTAGTGTTTTTTTTTATCAAAATATCTTTTTATATAGAAAATGGCATTCAAGAATTCTCAGCGTGTCATTTCTTCGTCTTCTTGAGAATCGTCATATATTCAAGCAATTGGCCGCGGTGAGTACTCAGGAGCCTTTAACTTAAAAAAATAATTTTATTCATTATCAATATCTATTGAATGCTCTCATAGCTGTCATTGCTATATTTATTCCAAATCTTCAATGTTATTATTGTTAGGTTCATTTTGTTGTCTATTTCTCTCGTCTTCATGGTTGCCATCTTCATTATATAAAGCATCTGCAGCCGCAGTTTCTCCGGTTCCCTTGTTATACCTGGGTGTCTACCCTTGGCATTCCAAAATCGTTGCTTTACAATTTTCAAGGATCCAATAATCTCTTTTTGGAATTTTTTCCAGGTTGGTTTGGGGTAGTATCGATCGCAACAAAATTACCTTTTTAAAAAAGGTACAAACAAGCGCCAAGCATACGTGCCCGAAGAACACGTTCAAAGATGACCTCTATAAAACTAATGATATCAACAAATTTCGCCAATTATAAAAATGAGTATTTATGCAAACCAAAAAATCTATTATATTTATTCTATTTATTACATCTATTATATTTTTATACAACTAAATATTTTAATACATATAAATATTTCAATACAAATAAGTGTTTTTCAAAATACTTGGCGCTGCTAAACCGATTCAATAATTGTCTTACAAGGAGAGGTCGCGGGTTGATACCAACCGATTTCGCTCTTTCTTTTTCTATAAATAGTACTCGATATTAGGTATTATTGAGCAACAGGAGAGAATGCGCTTCTCACGCGTTTTCGAAAAAATTCAGATTGCGAATTTCGAGCGCTGCATATGGCAGTGAGGTAGATGATTTCGTCGAAGAGCGCGTGGCTCGGTGTTAGAGCGCTAGACTACGAGTCGCAGCATTGATCGCACACAACGATCGGGTCTCTTACACAATGCCGGTTATAGGTGAGGTAAACACGAGCGAGCAAAATAGTTATCGGAACACCTCACCTATACGCGAGAAAGTTTATAAGTGACGCGCTTTCTTAGTGTGCGTCACACGTATTTTCGGACGGCATTAATGCCGTTGTTCGTACATACGAGTATAAACTATTTTTGTGAAGTTAGTTTTATGAAGAACACACACACGCGCGCGCGCACACACACACACACACTCATACACGCACACATACGCACGCACACACGCACACACACACACAAAAGAAGTGTAAATCCAACCGTGCAACCTCCACGCGGTACACCTTGGGTAATTCTAATGCCGGCGGTACTGTGTAACCTTCAAGCCTTATAAGTCAAAAAGTACGTAAGAGAAAAAAAATTTATTATAGCGTTTCGAAAAGCTTTCGAGCTAAGCTACAAGCATATGTAATAAAAAATAGGGATTTCCATTTAAGATTTTTATGTTGACCATGACCGGGCTTTTCAAGGTCATACCAAGGTCAAATATATATCATCATCTAATAGATTTTTTTAAGCCCTATACTTTTTGTTTGAAACCTTTTTCCACTAAATCATTATTTTCCAAGATTTTTAACCGTTCCGGAACTTTTTGCCAGCACTGTATAAAACTATAAATTAACCATTATTTCGTGTACAAATATAATGAAAAAAAATCGTTCCGACAAAAATTTCACCTACCGGGATTCAAACCAGCAATGCTGCGACTCGTAGTCTAGCGCGCTAACACCGAGCCACGCGCTCTTCGACGAAATCGTCTATCTCACTGCCATATGCAGCGCTCGAAATTCGCAATCTGAATTTTTTCGAAAACGCGTGAGAAGCGCATTCTCTCCTGTTGCTCAATAATACCTAATATCGAGTACTATTCATAGAAAAAGAAAGAGCGAAATTGGTTGGTACCAACCCGCGACCTCTCCTTGTTAGTATTTAAATAATCTAAAGATTACAATAATTTCCTTAAACTCTAAATTACATAATAACTCGCTGAAATACATATATGTACAAATGTAGTTAAACTTATTCTATGCTTAATTCTAATGTCACACATACACACACATGCACGCATTCACAAGAGAGAAAGAAAGAGAATGAGGCAATTAACATAATGATTCGGTTTGGTAGCGCCAAGTATTTTGAAAAAAAACACTTATTTGTATTAATAAAATATTTCTATGTATTAAAATATTTAGTCGTATAAAAACATCTGCTTAATATTATTATGTCCTTTATTTTTTAATATCAAAGGCTAGTATTCATAGTCCGTTCTTATTTCCAGACGATCTGAAGTAATGTCTTAAGATGCTAATACGACTGTGTGATTGGTTTCAAATATCTTATGATTATACTTAAGATGGTCTTAAATCAGAATCTACAATGAATATCAGCCAAAGAGTAATAATAAAGTAATAGATTTTCTGGTTTGCATAAATACCCATTGTAGTTGGCGCAATTTGTTCATATCATTAGTTTTGTAGAGTCCTTTTTTAAAAGAACTTCAGGCGCGAATACTTGGCGCTTTTTTTGTACCTTTTTCAAAAAAGGTAATTTTGTTGTGATTTCACACATTTTGTAGTGTGAAGTATGTTATTCTTTTTTATAATATATGAGGAGATGAAAGCCACAGTCCTGTCAGTCAAGGTTTTTAAAAGTATTAATTTACATGTTTAAAATATAAAATTATATTACGTATATTTATGCACAGAAGTCAATATATGCAAGAAAAAAAGAGTTTACCCCCGTCGTTTTTTATTTCGTTTAGTAAATAAATATAAATATACATTCTGCAAAAAAAGTATCCGGAATTAGTTAATAAAACATAAATTACTTGTTTATTCATCAATATTGATTTTGTCACCTTCAAAATAGGCCCCATCGGATGCAATACACATGTGCCAACGCTTAAGGGGGCATATACGTTTGTCGGTTTCAAAAAGCGATTTTTTTTCTTTCCATTTTTCGACAGTTTGAACCTTCAAGAATGTTGTCCTAAAACCATTTTTTGAAATTCGAATAAGTAAAAAAGTTACGAGTTTTGTCGGGCAGTGCACAGGCGTGCGCCTGCCGTTTCTGAAGCGGCGCGCAGGTAGAAGGGTCGGACCCTCATGCAACGGTTTCTTTTGTCCTCTTTACAATAAAACTTACTTTTGAGATTGAAGTATAGGTATTTTCTAATAGATGATGATGCTGTAAGCAGTGCTCTAAGCTATTTTCAAGCCGATTATTCATTTAGTTGGCGTCGGTTGCGTGATACGGACGATTCTCGTTGTTTGTGGAGTACGTGTCACGATGAAATAGGTGTAAAAGCTCTCGAGAGTCATAGGAAGTGAACAAATTTCGAAAAAGTTTTACGCGCAAGCGAAAAATGCCGCCCAATAGGTGGCAAGCGGTGTATCCAAGCGGACGTCCGAGCACGCGACGCGGGAGGCCCGAATAAGCAGTCGCCTCGCTAAAAACCAACAAATGGAGGCAAACCTTGTACAGGAGGATTCCCTGTATGGCCCAGGAATTGACGATGACGTGTAAGTTGAATAAATTTAGTTTTATAATAGAGTAAACTTGTTCCAAAACTTTAAACGCGTTTTTCTCAAAACCATGTTTTTAAAGTCGGTTACAATGATAACTTGAAGACGGATTAACCGATCTGCCTTTTTTTTATTGAAAGCTTATAAAAATCGCTTGTCGTTGTCGTATCCGATTTTAAAAATTCCAATTCTTTCTATTTTTTTTTTAAACAAACAAAACTGAAATTTTGTGCCGAAAATCGGCATTCTAACTTTAAAGGTCCGCCATTTTGTTGAAAATTTGAATTTTAAAAATCGGATACGACAACGACAAGGAAATTTACTCTTCTTTAAGATGCCGTTTGAATTTTGTGTTTCAGATGAACGGGCACGGAGATATTATTGTAACCGCGTGTTACGATTCTCATCAATAGAGAAAGATATTCTGGGGGACGCGCCGGTAGGGTTGTCAACAACTGCTGAGACTCTGCTAGTGAGTTGAGATGTTTATTTTTGGGCCAAGGATTTTCCAGTAGTATAAGTAACGGTCGGCGTATAGTATTCTGGATGGTGGCTTGAAGACTATCCGGACGTTTCAGGAAGGACTGGGAGTTGTGACTAGCGCTCTTGCGATTCTTAGATTCGGGTGATAGGGCCGGAAAAGTTTGACCAGCCTTTACCGTTGATTCGGGAACAAGGGAATGTGGTTCTGAGGTACTTCGTGCACTGGGAATTGATGAAGCTGTTAGAGAAGTTTGCTTCTGGGCATGTAAAGCCCCCACCTTTTCAGGCAATATCCCGTATTTGTGAGATGGGCAAGTTAAGCCCCCACCTTTGCGGGCACCTGTACTGTATGGGCGAGTAAAGCCCCCCACGCCTTTGCAGGCAATACCAAACGTGTAATTGTAGGCACTAAAAGCCCCCACCTTTGCAGGCTGACCAGAGAATAGCAGTATGGGCAAGTAAAGCCCCCACCTTTACAGGCACCATGTAATGCTCGAGCTCGTAAAGCTCCCCGCGTCTTTCCAGCCGAATGTAATGGGTGGGCGAGTATAGCCCCGCGTCTTTGTAAATCAACCCAGTGAAAATTACCAACGTGAATCGCTGATTAACCTCAGAATAAGGTGAATATACGCCAGTAACAAACCATTAACCAATGCGGCAAATCATTAATAAAATAATTCAAGATCGGTCATAAACCAATGCCATATAGAAATACAAACAAATGTGAAATATGCCAAAAGATAAACCATTGAAATGTTGTTCCGTACTTTTTTATATATCGCTTTTTTTTTATTATGATTTCGTTTGGGTATTTCGCGGCGTCGTACGTCACTGGGCTATTGTCGCCGTTTCGTTGTTTTTCCCGAGTCGCGCGACGCGATCGCGAGCTCGTAGAATCAGAACGAGTCCGTACGGGCATGCGAACAGAAGCAGAAGCAGCCCAAGTATATTTCTATATAGTGCGATTAGTGGACTGTAAAAAGTAAACTCGTTTGTGCTCTAAATATAATAAGTAAAACGAAGCTCAAAATATTTTCTCGCCCCACCTGGAAATACGTGGAGACGAGGGCGTCATTACAGACGCGGCGGATCGACACGACACAGGGTCGTGGCTCGATTGCATCGAAAGGTGCGACACCGCGCACGAGGCACGGAAGCTTCACAAAACAAATGTATCATTCGTAAGATAAATAGTTGAGATCGGTCATACGCCAATATGATAAATACATAGCAAAGAAATGTGAACACATGCCAAAAAATAAACCATTGAGAGGTCTCAATTAATGCATAAAATGGTTAGCAATCAGTCAAACGCCAATACGATTGTAACGTACCGCTGTGCAACGGATAGCTCGCGAGTAACCCAGGTCGGTGAGATCGTATGCGATAGGGCGGGTAGTTGAGTGAGTAGCCTCGGTTGATAAGAGAACGTGGATTTATTCAGGTTCTATTCCGGATAATACATATTGAACGTCGGACTTACAACCAACGACGGAATGCGCGAACTTATAACTAGCGACGGAATACGCGAACTTAGAACTAAGGGCCGCTCAGTACGCGGGCTTGCGGTGGAGTGCCGCTCAGTACGCGGGCTTGCGGTGGAGTGCCGCTCAGTACGCGGGCTTGCGGTGGAGTGCCGCTCAGTACGCGGGCTTGCGGTGGAGTGACGTTCATACGCGGGCTTGCGGTGGAGTTGCAGGATCGGTTGTCGCTCAATACGCGGACACGGAAGGCCAGAGTCGGAGCGCTCTGGTCGGGAAATGGTGTCGGTTTCTTCGCTCGCCGCGCTTATATATTGCCGGTTTGGGGGTGCGGGGTCTGGTAGCGTGGTGCGGGGGGGTCGCCGCGGTGGGGAAGCGGAATCGGCGGCTCTTTCGCGACCCGCAGTGGCGTCGCGCTCGCTTTGCGGATTGCATTGGCGTAGGATGCGCGTGACTTCGTCACACGATGGAAAATACATATTACTAACAAGGAAAGGTACGGAAGTGTCCCCCTCCGATTTTGATGAACTTTGAATATGTTGTTTTCCAGCTCAAAATAAGGGACATGTATTTTTTTATACGTGCCCTAACTCACTTTTAGGGGGTTAAACACCCCTTTGAAAAAGTCGGTGTTTATCTTTCGAGGCGAATATCTTGGAAACTATTAAACATAGAAAAATTGTTTTCGAATAAAAAATGAATGGCTTTGAGAGTACTTTAAAAGAGAATAAGGAACAAAATTTTTTAGTTTCTTATTTTTTTAAATACCCCCACCACTCATCATTTTTTTTCAGAATTTTGAAATTTTGTTATCACCAATAGAAAGCTTATTTTTTTATGAATTCAACCATGTATAATAAAGTTGCGTTCCGAGAAATCATTTTCGAGAATTAATTACAAACGCCTCCGTATATACGCTATTTGTGCCCGTCCATGTGACCGATTTCTTTACGCAACACATTTTGTCCGCATCTTCTCTTAATAACAGATGACTACATCATAACTGGTAAAACATATTTTGTAACGAACAAAAGAGAACTTTAATATGTCAAAAGTCAAGTTGAATGCGTCGTGTAACAGATTACTATGCGGCGAGACAGACTAATTTTAGAGGCTTCCTTCATTAATAACAATAGACGGATAGATGTATACATTACATGTTGCACTTATTTATTACTTATTGTTTTAGGTAGAAATGATAGTAATATCTTAAGACATCATAGATCGCAGCTATTTCTATAACTTTAATTTAAAATCTACGGAAAAGATGAAATAGGTGGAAAAATTGAATTGTAATAGAACAATACAAGAACGTTGTAAGTGATATGAAATAGATAATGTAGACATATATATCATTTGAGCAGTAGTATAAAATGCCGTCACTTTGCCAGCGTCACTCTAGTACATTACACTGTCTTATCATGTACTATTATCGCAGTATGTTTTGTACGACCTTTTACTATTAATGGGCAAGAGCAGCATTATGGCAGAGAATATTTAGTAATATGTTTATTAGAAAATAGAACAAAGATCAGATCTGTTCATAATGCTGGAGAGCATAGCAGAGATATTGGACAGTTAAGAAATCGTGTAGAATTTATACGTAATAGAGATAGTAGAGATGAAAGTCATCGATGAGTCAGAATAAATAATACGTAAATGAAAATTAAGATTTTTTTCAAGAAAGGTAACTAAACTTTAAATACTTATATAATTTAAATAATAAAATAAAAAAGTAATATGTATCAAAATATAATAATTGTTTTACAATTTTAACTTACAATTGTAGTTTGCAACTAATTGTAAAAGGAGTACGGAAAAGATGAAATAGGTGGAAAAATTGAATTGTAATAGAACAATACAAGAACGTTGTAAGTGATATGAAATAGATAATGTAGACATATATATTATTTGAGCAGTAGTATAAAATGCCGTCACTTTGCCAGCGTCACTCTAGTACGTTACACTGTCTTATCGTGTACTATTATCAGTGTGAATTATTAATAGCTACGAGTAGTAGGTATGTATTGATATTTTGAAAATGTCTACTAATCTTTATATGTTTTTTTCACAATTTTACAATTTTATTATTTTTTGTCAAATATAATATAACTTTATATTAGTCATGTTTTTCTTACAGTATAGCAAAGATATTTCTTGGTACTTCGGATCTTTTGTAGAAAATATGTAGAAAATACGCAGACGTTTATGTATTACGTTATTCAACTTCTTTATTGAAACAGACCTCCCTTGAAAAACAAATATTTTAAAAAAGGTACGCAATACTATGTATGCTTGTTATTAAAATGAGAATAAAATATTTATTTAAATGCCGTATTATAATGTAAATACAATAAAATGTGTTACTATTCTTTAAGCACGATTATTAATTATGTTTTAAACATGTATGCATGTATGTACGTAATTTATTGTGTATAATTTTTAAAGCAAAATGCAATTCAATCCGAGAAACGTCATAATACTGCTGTTTACTGCTGCTACTTTTAATTTGCCACAAACTCCTGTTACAAATGAGGAAATGGAAGTAAAAGAGAAAATAGAAAACATGCTGCAAAAAATGTACGAGGATAAATACGAAATTGAAGAAGAAGATTCTCTTGATTTTGAAAATTCATTTGATATACCTGAAACAGAACCAGTAGCAGAGAAAGAAGAAAATGAAAACGAAATAACATATGTAAAGGAAATGATATGTGTAAATGATGATATTCCAATTGAATATAAAAGAAATGCTGTTGAGTTTTGGAAACCTGTTAATTCAATTAAGACAAAACCTCTCGAGTCTGTGAAACATAGATTTCGGAAAGTTACATCCTTACGTCAATTACGAAGATGGCAAGAACAAGTGAATAGAGGTGGAACTAGATTGCAGAAGCTGAAAGAAATTGCATCATATACATTAGAGAAATTCAAAGAAGGTCTTGAGAAAGGAGTAATTATTCACGACACTGATATTACTCGATGGGCCCTGAAAGCGCAACAGGAAATAAATGCACCAGGATTTACAGCATCAATTGGATGGGTAAAAAGATTTAAGCTAGCACATAATATTGTTTCCCGAAAAATTACAAAATTTGTTACAAAAAAGACTTTGCAATCAAAGAAAATCTGATAACCGAAAGCAATAGGTTTATTGACAATGTTAAAGATTATATTACGCGCTATGGACTTGAAAATGTTTATAATTCAGATCAAAGCGGATTTCAATTAGAATTTCACTCTGGTCGTTCTTTAGCAATCCAAGGTACAAAAAAGGTTGAGTGCACGGCACGGTCGATATCGGCAACTACACATAGTTACACTATACAACCGACAATTTCAGCTGATGGTAGATTATTATCGCCTCTTTTTATTGTTTTAAAAGAACGCACTGGATCATTCGGTCCGAGAGTACAAGAAGTAATGTTTAGAGAAAACAATATTTATGTTATGGCTTCTCAATCTGGAAAATTAACATCACATCATTTTGAGATTTGGTTAAGAGAAGTTTATTTTCCAAATGTTGGTTCTAAATCGGTTTTGTTACTGGATTCTTGGAGTGGACATTGTCCAAATGTAATTGCAAGAAATAAACCAGAATCTGCAGAAGATGCATTTTTTCTAACTATACCAGCAGGGACAACGGGTCGAATACAACCATTAGATGTGTATGGTTTTCGCTTGTGGAAAAATTTATAAAACATTTTTCGGATATTGTCATACTTCTAGATTTAGAAATCAACCTTCATTCGCGAGATGCCATTTTAAAATTACAATCATTAACACATTTTCAATTTTCATCACCAAGATTAGAAATGTATTTAAATATGCATGGTATAAAAGCGGTTATAGAACATAGACCAGCGGAATTTGAAACGCCAGTTGACTTTTGTTTTAAAACAAATTTTAAACCGACATGCGATGTTTGTGGCGGCATTGCTATAATTACTTGCGCATGGTGTAAGAAATCTCTTTGTATACAACATTTCTTTCATGGCCATCATCTTTGTTATAATTTTGACCCATAAATATTTACATTATTCCAAATTGTATTAACAATTTGTTTTATTTGTAATTTTGTTTCAATATTGTTACACAATACATTATATTACATATTATAACAAAATTGTTTATTTTCATCAATAAAACATTGATAAAATATATATAATTTAATAAAGAAATATATAATATAATATATGTGTGTTTATTTCTATTTTTCCTTATACTATTCCTCGACCAAACTAGAAGATAGGTGCAGACTTCCATTACCAGGGATCCATAGCACATGCCTGTACTTCCTCGTCATTACCGTACTCCTTTTACAATTAGTTGCAAACTACAATTGTAAGTTAAAATTGTAAAACAATTATTATATTTTGATACATATTACTTTTTTATTTTATTATTTAAATTATATAAGTATTTAAAGTTTAGTTACCTTTCTTGAAAAAAATCTTAATTTCATTTACGTATTATTTATTCTGACTCATCGATGACTTTCATCTCTACTATCTCTATTACGTATAAATTCTACACGATTTCTTAACTGTCCAATATCTCTGCTATGCTCTCCAGCATTATGAACAGATCTGATCTTTGTTCTATTTTCTAATAAACATATTACTAAATATTCTCTGCCATAATGCTGCTCTTGCCCATTAATAGTAAAAGGTGTACAAAACATACTGCGATAATAGTACATGATAAGACAGTGTATGTACTAGAGTGACGCTGGCAAAGTGACGGCATTTTATACTACTGCTCAAATGATATATATGTCTACAATTATCTATTTCATATCACTTACAACGTTCTTGTATTGTTCTATTACAATTCAATTTTTCACCTATTTCATCTTTTCCGTAGATTTTAAATTAAAGTTATAGAAATAGCTGCGATCTATGATGTCTTAAGATATTAACTATCATTATCTACCTAAAACAATAAGTAATAAATAAGTGCAACATGTAATGTATACATCTATCCGTCTATTGTTATTAATGAAGGAAGCCTCTAAAATTAGTCTGTCTCGCCGCATAGTAATCTGTTACACGACGCATTCAACTTGACTTTGACATATTAAAGTTCTCTTTTGTTCGTTACAAAATATGTTTACCAGTTATGATGTAGTCATCTGTTATTAAGAGAAGATGCGGACAAAATGTGTTGCGTAAAGAAATCGGTCACATGGACGGGCACAAATAGCGTATATACGGAGGCGTTTGTAATTAATTCTCGAAAATGATTTCTCGGAACGCAACTTTATTATACATGGTTGAATTCATAAAAAATAAGCTTTCTATTGGTGATAACAAAATTTCAAAATTCTGAAAAAAATGATGAGTGGTGGGGGTATTTAAAAAAATAAGAAACTAAAAAATTTTGTTCCTTATTCTCTTTTAAAGTACTCTCAAAGCCATTCATTTTTTATTCGAAAACAATTTTTCTATGTTTAATAGTTTCCAAGATATTCGCCTCGAAAGATAAACACCGACTTTTTCAAAGGGGTGTTTAACCCCCTAAAAGTGAGTTAGGGCACGTATAAAAAAATACATGTCCCTTATTTTGAGCTGGAAAACAACATATTCAAAGCTCATCAAAATCGGAGGGGGATACTTCCGTACCTTTCCTTGTAAGTGTGAACATTTGCAAGACATAACTCATATAAATGCATCAATTCATAAAAATAAAATAATGAAAGATATGTTATACGATAATATGACGAACACATGGGAATAAGGGTGAACATAAACCATACATGAATAATTAAATACAATAACGCAGGTGTAAAACAATAATTAACGCTTGGATAAATCCGATCAGAATAATAGGCACGTATACTATGAATAAAAACCCGTTAAATGCACAAACATAAGCGTAATTGAGTTAGCCATTAACCGAAGAGGTATCAGAAATGTGGACGTGCAATAATACGGAGAAGAATATTCTTTGAATTAACCAAAAAATGCAATATAACTTTAACTTGAGAAAAATCCTTGAATTATATGAATAACTGAGGTGAACGCATGCCAAGGATGAAAACCTTCAAAAACTCAATAATTACAAATGTGCATCGGTATGCAAAATATCATAGAAAGACATAGGTGAACATTCACAGAAAATAATCAGTTACGTATACACAGGAAAAATCATACAGATAAATACAGATAACCACAGACAAATCAGTGATAGAGCATTTCACGAACAGACCAGAAGAATATGATCGGGATTACAATCGTACGACATCGGTAAATGCATAATTTGTTGAATAAGATAATAATAAACGACGTTGAACCATGCAAGAAAAAAATAATAATGTGTTCGTAAACCAACAACAGTAAAAAATGCATGATACAACTATAATCGTTGTTTTAACATTAAGTGAATATATTGAAATGATATTAACGGGAATCAACCAAGAAAGATTGTTAAACACATGAAACTGTATCAACCGATTGCCCTGCATCCAGAAAAGGGGCTTGACTTGCTGCTATATTCGTGATGCCGTAATGGCGGTCTCCAAAATGAGCACTCCGAATCGAACGGATCGGTTCACCGCCAAAAAGCGTATGATACTTATCTCCTCGCCCTTTCGATTCGTAACTAATCTGCTGAGCAGGTTCGTTAGTAATCGTCGTGTACAGTGATCCTTTCTCTCCGATTTGATCATCAAAAACCTCTTTGGACAATTCCACCGCTTTCAATCTCTCCAGTCACACACACGGGAAGACAAAAAAAACTGCCTCGAACAAAAAACTCCTTTCTCCTCCGCTTGTTGAATCGGTTGCTAAGAAACTTGAATCTGCGCCGCGACGAGTATTCCTCCGCGCCTACGCACTACGGTCGTACGGCCGCTCTACGCGCCGGGCGATTCGCGCTCGCTATCAATAGTATCGACTGTTTCCGATACTCCGCGGAATGACGAATCGCGTGCACGGTTAACTACACGACGGTGGAGGGGGAAGATTTTGTAACACTATTATTTCAATAAAATTTGTATAAGAAGTACAAAAGGTGTACTTTATTATGCAACAAGTCCCATTTTTATAGTTTGTGTCTTGGCTCTGCAAAAAATTCATGAAAAATGCCCTTTTTGGGGGGCTCCAACGTATATGCCCCTTAAGTCCTCAAAACACTTTTCAAACGCTGAAGCTGTATTACTTTGAGCTTCTTCGTCGTCGTCGTCGTCGTCGACATGGTCGACATGGTCCTGTCACTCACGCCCTCTCGGTTTCTCATTCACTGGCTCTCGCGCACGCATTCACTCGCTCTCTCGCCCTCTCACTCTCTCATTCACTGGCTTTTTTGCTCTCTCATTCACTCGCTCTCTCGCTCTCCCGCTCTCCCTATCTCCTTTCTTTCCCTTCTTTCCACCTCTCTTATCTTCCCTATCTCCTCCCTCTCCCTTCTTTTTTCCTCGCTCTTCTCCACTTCTCTCCACCACTCTTCTTCCTCTTCATCCACCGCACCTTCCTCTTCTATCTTCCTCTTCCTCTCCTCTTCTTTCTCACGTCTCACCCCTCCACTTTCCTCTCCATCTCTTCTCATTCTTCCTTCTTCTTTTGCCCTTGTCACCTCTTCACTCTTCTTTCTCATCTCTCCCTCCTGCTTTTCATCTTCTACTCCTCTCAGCTTCCTTTTCTCCTTCTCTCCGCTCTTCCTTTCTTCCTCTCTCCTCACCTCCGACCTGCATCCCTCCGCTCCTTCTAACCTCTTTTCCCTTTCATTCTCCTGTTTCGCCCTTTCTTCCTCTCCCTCCTTCATCCCTTTCATCATCACCATCATCTTTCCCATCATCTCCATCATCTTGCCCATCATCTCCTTCATCTCCTTTATTTCTTCTCTAACCTTTTTCGCTCCTTCCATTCTCCATTCACTTTCCTCTTTTCTCTTCCCTCACTAACCTCTCCTTGCCTGATCCTCGATTCACGTGTCAACCATCGACCATGCCTTCGATTTCCAGCTTCGATCATCTCCTTCTGCCGCCCTCTACCGAGTTCCGTTCTTACTACCTCCATCTTCCTGTTTTACCTACCGCCCTTCTTTGTGTCCCTGCTATCTTACGTAATCATTTCCATCCTTTTAACCTCTTTCTCCTCTATTCTCGTAACTCTCCTCCACTCTCTCTCCTCTCATTCTCCTCTCTCTCTTCTCCTTCTTCGTGCCTCTCATCTCCTCTCCCTTCTTTCCGCTTCTCTCATACTTTCCTCTCTCTTCACCTTAACATCCCGAACACTCCTTTCTTTCAACACACCACTCCTACCTGTCCTTTCAATCCACTCTTTCTCCTCTCCTCCTCTTCCTTTTTCTTCTTCTCCATTTGCCCTATCTCTCCGCTCTCTCTCCATCCTTTCTCTCAATTTCTTCCTCCTTTGTCACTTACTCTCACTTATCTCCCCTTTTTCTTTTAGAGCCTTATTCTACACTTCCCACCTCACCAACCGCCATCTTGTCCCCATTATAAGAGTAAGTGATACTTAAATATGGCGTCAAATTTGTTAAATGCATTGCTTTAAATTATTCGAACAATAAACGGTTCAAACAAATCAGGAAGAAGATTGAAAAACATTGAAGTGTGCTGTAGCGGCTTAAATTATAGAGGATTTGGGAGTTGTTCATTACATATGTTATTGACGTAAAGATTCTCTTTTAATATTTTTATATAAAACCTATTTATTACAGTAGTAAGGAAACAAAATGTGAGATACAGTATTACTAGATTTTTAATAATTTTATTTGCAAATAGCATACTTCAATGTTTTTCAATCTTCTTCCTGATTTGTTTGAACCGTTTATTGTTCGAATAATTTAAAGCAATGCATTTAACAAATTTGACGCCATATTTAAGTATCACTTACTCTTATAATATGTTAAATCTTAACGAACGTCACTATACTGTATCCCTCTAAAAAACCTTACAAAGGTAAAAGAATACGCCAAGTACATAAAAAAGCAAAACCAAATATGATGAAATCCATAGTTAACTAGCCAAGTACCTAGAAGCAATTCAGTTTGAGGATTTGTAATTTGAAATAATACTTGGCGTGCCCGAGTCGCATTAAAACGTACGTCCTACCTATAATTTGTGTAAACTCTATGTGTAAATTATTTGTATTGAGTGAGTAATGAAAAGGGATATTTATAATCACTCCGCTAATGTGCAAAACTGTAAACGTATTTGTTTTAATATTACCAAATACAAAGATTTACGAGTCATTAGTGAAAATACTCAAGGCAGTCCAAATTTAGAAGAATGCATGTCCAATGCGACCCGGGCACGCCAAGTATTATTTAAATTACAAATCCTCAAACTGAATTGCTTCTAGGTACTTGGTTAGTTAACTATGGATTTCATCATATTTGGTTTTGCTTTTTTATGTACTTGGCGTATTCTTTTACCTTTGTAAGGTTTTTTAGAGGGATCTCATTACTTTTTGTAAAAATGTTTTATATTTCATTAATTTTTAATGTTTTTATAGAAAAGTACATAAAAATAAAAAATAAGGTACCGAACAATGAGAGTCACTGCATAAACATTGAGCATTACCAAGTTCAGTACATAGACGTCAAGTGCTAACGTATAGCTTATCTGGAATTCATATCATTTGACATGTCACATAAACTTATGATTAAACTATTTCAGGAACTAAAGCCGTAATCAAAAATCTAACGGCACTTTTATAAGATAATATGGGTACAAGCTTTCGGTTGCGACCACTCCAAATAAAAATGGTTCAGTTAATCCTGAAATATTGTAATTAAATGTTAGAATTGTGACGTTTCGTTCTTCTTCTTTTCCGAAATCAGGTTCAGACTCACGTACATATGTTCGCGCATACACATTCAAAGCGATTTTGTATTTTTGTTTTCGTTGCACCACATCGATGACGACGACGACGTTGCACCACGTCGACGACGACGACGACGACGTTGCACCACGTCAACGACGACGACGACCACGACCACGACGACGTTGCCGTATGACGTTGCAGCATGTCGATGTGGTGCAACGTCGTCGTCGTCGTCGACGTGGTGCAACGTCGTCAACATCGACGTGGTGCAACGTCATCGTCGTCGTCGTCGTCGTTGTCGTCGTCGTCAACATCGACGTGGTGCAAAGTCGTCATCCGTCCACGTCGTCGTCGTCGTCGTCGTGCAATCGTCTCCGTCTAATTCTTCTATTTAACTTCCAATTACCTTCATTTATTCACAAATGTAAACGTTGTCAGTCTCTGTTGTCGTATCCGTAATGTTTTCACCGTATGTTTGTATCTCTTAACTTAACCATCACTAAGTTTTCTATCCTCTCTTGCTCATTAATTATATCTGTCATATTATCTTTCAAAGTCATCCGTTTATGTTATTGGCTACTATTTTCCTCTACGATTTTCAGAATTTTATTTACTTTCGTAATTCACTTTTTTTCATAGTATTCTTATCCAGTGTCATTTTTTAATTTCATACTTCTCCACCTAGTTTACATCTATCATATAAATTTAGCATTTGTTTTTTCCTTATTCCGTCTCGTATCTTATCTAACTGTTGCTAACTATTTATTTACAACTTAGTCTAAGTCAACCAAATCTTATTTTCACTGATATCACATCTCGTCAAAAATTGCTCTTTCATTGCTTCTTATTATTTACTAAAACAATAATAAATTAATTGTTACATCTTGTTGAAGTCACTATCCCGTTTCACATTTCAGTATTCCCAATGTTGTATCTAATTTTCTATTAGTTAGTTAATTGTAATAAACACTCCTATTTCCAAAAAACATATATATCCTCCATGACTCTCTCATTTCCCCTTGTGTCGTACCATTGCATCTTGCAATCCTCTATTCGATTTAACAGTAATAACAAAGGATTTTATCATAGGTTTATCATCACTCCCTAAATTATTAAACGTATTTGGTATTTGGTTAAGAATCTCTTAGGAATATAATCATTGATTTCTTACCACTTTGGTGGAGTTCGTTGGATCAACGAGAGCACGCCCATCAACTTCGCTTTGTCCCATGACACGGTCGCACTCCGCCCAATATCATTATCCTGCGCTGGTCCCATCTTCACCGTTACACCCCGGAATCTCCAGTTAATATCTTGGTTCAAACTATCTGATCTCAGTCCGTCTCGGATGTCTCAACGCCCCCATCGTCGAACCACAGAGTGGACACGGGCTCCAAGCGGCAGGATTAATCTATCACATGTACTTCGTTCATTATCATTGTTTCATGATATTTTTTAATATTGTATGTAGTAATACGTTTATCAGACTTCTAATTAACTCTTTGAAAGTATTTTTAACCTTAACGGTAAAACTGCCCATCTCCTTTTCCCGAACATACTATGGATTCTCCGCTTTTTGCTAACCCGATTCATTAGGATATAGTTATATTAGCAACACTAGCGTCGTGGGTTTCGTCTGTCAGATCACCCGTGTCTACGTGAACTTGTCCAGATCTTTATAGTACGTAAAATTAGATTTCTTTTTTATTGAGAAAATCTCTCTATCATAACTATTTATCTATACTAAACATATAAACAAATGTTATCAACCT
>NC_039514.1:5624213-5639433 GCF_003672135.1 Ooceraea biroi | reverse complement strand
TATACTGACCTCACCCTTATTAAAAGAGGAGTAAAAGTTGTTCATTTAGTTCGGTTTATTTAATAGTTGTTTTAATTCTACATAATATATAAATCTCGATTTGAAAAAAATCTTTCAACTGAGTTGATATTGCTAGATACTTTCCTGATAGTAACTAATAGACTTATATTGTGAAATTTATTTACCATCTGACATGACTTTTCTTAAAAATTAACGAAAGCACGACGTATAATTGACAGCTGCTTGTTAGATATATAAGCGCCATTATCATTAGTTATTATATAAAGAATGGTTTTTAGTAACCTTTCTCTCCTCGCTCTTCTCTCTCATAATCTCTAGTGTCTATTGATTGAAATACACTTTTACTGTTAGTACGTTTAACTCTTTGTAGTTTTATTGCACTTTTGTTTATTTTATAGTAAACAATTTATCTTTTATTTACAGAATAAATCTCACTTAAATTCATATTTATTAGTCGCTTATCGGCACATTTCTCGACTCTTAGGAGGCATGTAAGCCTACTGCAGCCACGATCCATTTTCAGGTCACCACTTGTGTTAATATTTTTTTTTTTGATTGATTCGCACAATTAATTGTGCACTTAACAGAAAACACAGAAAACTGGAGCAACGAAACCTATCTATACAAAAGAAGCATATGTTTACAGGCACGCTGAGGTTATAACTAGTATGATCCGGAGATCTTTCTATCACATACTAATGTCGTTAAAAATGCTTGCTGCGACTTCTGATTCGCGTCCTTTGTCCATTGTTCTTAAATTAATGAGCTCTTGTTTCCTTTATTAAATTCCTTGTAGAAGGGGTAAAGAACCGCCACACGTATAAATTTACACCCCTAGAGGTTTAGATTTCTCATTGGTTATTAGACTCTATACTTTAACATAGTATAAAATCCTTACCACAAGTGGATAGCACTCCGATTTTTTTGCAAATTTTGGACCAAATGTAGATTTAACTTTGAAATATTTTATTTGACCATTATTTTATATTATCATTTGTGCTCTAATAGGTTTTTATTTAAGGGTAGTTTTTTATTACCCTTTCACAATTTTCACCTTTACCTATCATCAAATAAGTACTCAATAAAACATAATAATAAAAGAACGGTGGGCAGTTAAGGTGTTACAGACTTATATCTCGGAAACGAAGCATTTTAGAGAAAAATGTTTCAGACAAAAGTTGCAGGGTTGGAAGGGGGCCACTCAGTGGAGGTAACAGATTGGTCATTCGTGGTCATTTTCAAGGTCATTTAAAGGTCAAGTCCAATTTTTTAAACAGAAACCCATACTTTTTATTGCAGATTCTGATTCTCCGTCGAAAAGTAAGTAACTTTTGTTGGAAACATTTTTTTTAAATGCCCTCCTCATCCCGAAAACACAGGTTCAACCTTTGGTGGACCAATGATAATAACTCGCTTTATAACAGACACTGAAGTTTTTTTTTTAGTATTTTACTGTTTACCGTCAGCATTAGCGTTACCCAGTGTGCACCACGTGGAGGTTGCTGATCGGATTTGCACACCTTGTGGCCCTGAAAAGGCCGATTGCTCTGCTTTACACTAAGAAGCAGTACGTAATTTCAGAAGAAGAAGTATATTATGTTTAGAAAATGCTGGAGGACATTTTGAACATCTCATGGATTAGTGTAAAGCGAAGCAACCGGCCTTTTTCAGGGCCACAAGGTGTGCAAATCCGATCAGCAACCTCCACGTGGTGCACACTGGGTAACGCTAATGCTGACGGTAAACAGTAAAATACTAAAAAAAAAACTTCAGTGTCTGTTATAAAGCGAGTTATTATCATTGGTCCACCAAAGGTTGAACCTGTGTTTTCGGGATGAGGAGGGCATTTAAAAAAAAATGTTTCCAACAAAAGTTACTTACTTTTCGACGGAGAATCAGAATCTGCAATAAAAAGTATGGGTTTCTGTTTAAAAAATTGGACTTGACCTTTAAATGACCTTGAAAATGACCACGAATGACCAATCTGTTACCTCCACTGAGTGGCCCCCTTCCAACCCTGCAACTTTTGTCTGAAACATTTTTCTCTAAAATGCTTCGTTTCCGAGATATAAGTCTGTAACACCTTAACTGCCCCACCCTGTATATTAGTATAGAATATAGATATAGATGAGGATACATGATGTGACAAAACGTTTAGGCAAACAATATTTATTTTCGATAATCACTTTTCATAGTGATAAATGTAAAGTTTATTTTTATTATTTATATAACAATATTATATAGGCTAGTATAATGATAGTAACAAAATAAATTATTAGATTTAATAATAAATTATTTTGTTTCTTATTATTGCATTACTGCGACAACAAATTTGTCTTTTACTACGTTATCTAACATTACTTCGTCACTTACTTTCTTAGAGAGACAAGTCCAATAAGGCATTCTAAAACATTTAGTCTTGATAATTTTCTACTGGAATAATATCATAATCATGAGCTAATTCAGAACACTTGTAAATGACAACTGAGAATGAGGTAATGCCAATACTATACAAATCTGTTACTTGCAAAAACTTATTAACGGCAATAAAATAATTATTTTCATGTTGTAAATATTTTTACACAACATATACTTGAGTCTAATAAAATACAACAATTGTCGTGTACACAACACAATTGTCATATCCTGATACTTTACAAATTTGTGTTGGTCATAAGTTCTAGAATTATTGTCAGCATGAGGTATTAATGGACCTTCCGCGTGTTTTTTCCACACTTTTATGTAATTACCTTGTACAATCAATTTTAGTTTGCACTGTTCTTGCTCTGCACGTCTTGCAGCAATTTGCTATAAGAAAAGATGTGGTTTTCTACACATTTTTCTGAAAAAAACCATGCTACTTTCGTATGGAAAGGCTGAGTAACCAACCCAGACAGCACAAGGATGTCCTAAGGACATCCGAAGAACATCCAGGACGTACATGTGTGATATCCTGAGGATATCCCATTTTAATCCTTAGATCTCCTCTGGATGTCCGAGGAAGAGGAAATGATAGCGTATATGATCCTCTAGAATATCGAGGGAAATCCTATGAAATATCCTAAGGATTTCTATAGGATATGTTTGGATATTATTCGTACGTTTCAAGGACGAAACCCATACAGCATAGAAGCTCCAGGGGACGTCGCAGGGACGTCCACAGGATATATGTCCTAATTGATTTCTGTGCTGTATTGGTATTTATCAATTCTACATATCAGTGCTTCAAAGATAGACAGAGTTAAGTCACATTTTTGTAAAAAAATAGATTTTTATATTTTATGAATTACTCTTTAATTTCGTGTAGTGGAATCTCACTCTTTTAGAATGAAATATCACTTCAAGCAATAATGATTTCAAAAGAAAAGAAGAAGAAAAGAGTACTGGATCGGTTTTCCGGATGGTTATTTATAAGGTGATAACGCAAATGTTTCTTGCGAGAACGTCACGCCTGGCCTGGCCATCTATCGGTCGCTTGGTGAATTAGAGGCGGGAATCTCAGGATATCCTGGATGTGTTTAGGGTAATTTTAGGACGTTATAAGCTATCTGACATAATATAGACAGACCAGATATTTTACAAACATCCTGTGGTTATCCATTGGATATTTATGGGATATTTATATTTTATTACAATATTCAAAATTTCTAATTATGTTAAATATTCTACATAATTGAAAATAATTATAAATGCATACTAAATTTTCATAAAACAAATTTAGAATCATATCTTAAAACATCCTCGAAATATCCTGAATCGTCCTGGACATATTCAGAATGATCCTGAGGACATTTTGTGCTGTCTGGGAGAGTAACTATCTAAAGGACCAAATTGGAATACATTTTTGACTAAATATAAAAGTCCATGTATATTATACGATAAAAAAGTTGATCCATAAATGTCTTCACAAAGTAACACAAATCTTTTAATAGTCATTTTCGGAAAAAAGAAGATTTCTATTTGTATTATATATTGCCGATACAAAAACGCGCACGGAGATATGGAAAAGTAAAAAATGATCATATACGTAATCTTTAATAATACTTTTAAAGCACACAACTCCAACATATAATTTGACGCCACTATGAAGTGGCTTTGAATTGATCACAGTGAACAAGTGATTCAACACGGCTAGTAACTTTTCGTGGGCAATACTTAGACAGAATTTTCAATCTGTTTGAAATAATTTGGATTTCAATTGCTGATAATTTGGTGTTTTTTGTATAAGCCCCGCGTGACCACGTTTAAAGTTAATTTCTTCATTACTTCTAGGCAACACATATGCATATATTCGAAAACAACATCTTTATCATATCAATAGGCAAGTGAAGTAATGGACTTGAGCATTTGTGATGATCTTGATCTATTTGTTGTATGTACTCCTCATTTGTGCGACGCGTATGCTCAACGCCTCTAAGTACCATATGCTTTCCAATAATAAACCCGTCAACTGTATATTTTGAACACGGAGAGGAAGAACGGTAACTTTTATACCCTAAAATAAATGCTCTAGCTGGCGCATCTACAATAAAGCATCGTAATTTTATTGAAAATGTTCTATTTTAAAGATAATACCACCCTCATTAAACATTTCATGTAAATCTGAGTTACAATGCTGGAAAAACTTTTCTGCAGTGTTAGGTTTTTTCGGACCTTTATACAGGGTGTTCCCGGATTAAATAGCAAACTGAAAATATAGATTCAGTATCTCAAAACAATACAAAATTTTTCTCTGGAGTGGGGATGATTTCGCGCCGCACACTATCTATGTGTCGGTGCATGGCGAAATCCCCACTCTATCCCCCACCCAATGCTACCGCATGCTACCGCATCCCATTTCTGGTATCACTGCTGACAATTATTTGCTATAAATGGACGGAGCTTTATTGTCTCCTTGTTTTGTTTACAAAGGATGAGGTGCTTATTTTTCGCCAGTGATGAATGCAAACAACAAGAGATAAATAACGACCAATAACTGGCACTTAATTGAAATTTATTAAATCACAACGTTTCGGTCATACTTCTGACCCTTATCATTTAATAAATTTAATAAATTTCAATTAAGTGCCAGTTATTGGTCGTTATTTATCTCTTGTTGTTTTCTTTTTTGTTTCGAAAGATCAAAGATCATTTAAAAGTTTTTGTTCGCACCGTAAACAAATGCTAACGCTACTTGTTGTGAATACGCCGTCAGATTGCAGCATTCCGATCAAAACCCATCAATAAGTATCCGAACTTCAGAAGTGAATATCTCTTGAACGAAGCGTTTGCGAGCATACTTCCAGAGGAAAATTTTGTTTTGTTTTGAGATACTGAATCTTTTCAGTTTGGCCATTTAATTCGGGAGCACCTGTATATCACTGGTATAGTTTCTGGAATAGAATTTGGAATATTAGCAATTCTGCACTGAATTCACCAAATGTCATGTTTTCCACTCTTGTATAATTTTGCATCATCCGTATTCACGGACTTGAAGGAAGGAGCATTAGGGTCTACTATGGGTGCGGAGTATGAAGCAATGGAGGGGAGGGGGATTTGATCGTCGGCCATGTTTATATGGACCACTAGTAGTGTCACCTATCGGCAATCAACTATATCATTTGTTGTTTAGTTGGTAATACTACACGCTATACTATTACATTTACGTAGAGGAAATATATTTTTGTTGACTAAATAGATCATTATAATGATCTATTAATAAGTTTTCTTACTTGTCAGAACGCATTTCATGAAAAGTGTCATTAAATATTGTTTTAACAAATAGATATGTTTATAATAAATTAATATTATTCAGTGGAGAATAAATATTTCTTGTTTGTTTCTTATTTGTATATATTAGTTGCTATTTTTATATATTTTCATATACATGTACATATATTATATGTATATATTATATATAAAAATATATATAATGTATATATATTATATGTTATATATATATATATAATACAGGGCTTTCGAAAAGTATCGGACCCACCCCCTATCTCAGAATCTATGCATCATAAGGAAAAATGACCCGAACAAAAGTTTTATGGTTCATAAAGTTCTGTTTTTTTGTGACCTCAAATTTGACCTTGATCTCGACCTTGAAGGTTATTTGAAGGTCAATTTGCGTTTTTTAATGGGAATTGCTATTTTTGACCCCGGATTTGGAAAGAGCGGGAAATTTTACGTTCAGATATGTAATCTTGTGATGGTCAAAATGACATCCAAGGCTGATCTTCAAGCCTTTTGACCTTTATCAAATCACAGTTGTTGGTTTCTCTCACTCTTAGTCTTATCCAGGGACAACGAACGTGGACGTGGTGAGAATCTGCCCCCTTGGGGTGCTTGATTATCGTGAGACCCCTTGCCTCTCACGATTTGGGGTGCTTGATTATTGTGAGACCCCTTGCCTCTCACGATTTGGGGTGCTTGATTAACGTGAGTCCCCTTGCCTCTCACGATTTGGGGTGCTTGATTATCTTGAGTCCCCTTGCCTCTCACGATTTGGGGTGCTACTCGCGACTCATTATTTAGATTGATTGAAACATCTTACAACAAATGTTCGAATTGTTGCCCTTGAACTGCTTGGCAATGTGCCAATCTATGATAAAAACTTGAAATCGAATTCCTGTAAGTTTCCTCTGGTATGGCGTCTATTTCACGGGTTATCCTATTCCGCAAATCATCTAAATCTTGAGGCTTCGTAGTGTAGACCTTCCCTTTTAAGTACCCCCAAAAGAAATAATCTAGAGGATTCAGGTCTGGAGATCTAGCTGGCCATTCAATGGCACCTCTACGCCCGATCCGTCTGTCAGGAAATGTTTCGTCCAAATATCGACGAACGTTAACTCCATAATGTGGAGGAGCCCCATCCTGTTGAAAGTAAATGTCATCAAAATTACCATCTGCTAAATTCCGTATGGCTGGTATAATTTGTTCTTGAAGCATGTTTTCATACATCTGAGCTGTTAAATTGCCCTCGATGAAAAATGGCCCAACTGGTCTACCGTTGAAAATACCAGCCCACACATTAACTTTTTGGGGATGTTGGGTGTGAGTATCTCTCATCCAATGAGGATTATCATCACTCCAATATCTGTTATTTTGTCTATTTACTTGTCCATTTAACTCAAATGTGGCCTCATCGGAGAAGATAATGTTGTTGAGGAGTAAAGGATCATCGTTAATCATCTGCATAATAATTTCACAAAAATCCACTCGTCTGTCAAAGTCATCTTCAGATAGTTCCTGAACCAAACGGATTTTATATGGATACCATTTGTTGAGCTTTAGAATTTTATGTACAGATCCAACCCCAATTTCATGCTCTTGTGAAACGCGAGGTATGCAATAATGAGGATCTTCGACGAATGACTGTAAGACACTTAACGTTTTTTCATCATTCGTTGCTGACTTAGGTCTACCAGGTTTTTCACCATCTTTAACACTACCAGTTTCCTCAAAACGTTGAATTGTACGTACAACAGTACTTTTGGAGATGGGATTTTCCTCTACTCTGAAAGTTTCATTAAATAGTCGCAATACCTGCCTATAACCTCTTTGTAGATCACCCCACCCTCGCATTATTAACAGAGATATTCGTTCTCGTTCAGTGAGGTGTGCCATGTTTGAGTTAACTACCTATTTGAACTCAGAAAATGAACTAAATTATGAGTGAACAATGCGAATGGCCGCACTCGTCTTTGACTCGTGCGTCCAACTTCCGAGATTTGGGCGATTTCTACTTCCTCCGCACTTGTATCGTAATGTACTATTTACCCATGTTTTACATGATATCTAGAGGGTTCTTTAATGATTGATTGAATTGTCGCAATTATTTAGTTAACTATTGAAACTGAGCATAACTCCCCTGTTCACTCATAATTTAGTTCATTTTCGAGTGGAGTTTTGTGAAATTATTATGCAGATGATTAACGATGATCCTTTACTCCTCAACAACATTATCTTCTCCGATGAGGCCACATTTGAGTTAAATGGACAAGTAAATAGACAAAATAACAGATATTGGAGTGATGATAATCCTCATTGGATGAGAGATACTCACACCCAACATCCCCAAAAAGTTAATGTGTGGGCTGGTATTTTCAACGGTAGACCAGTTGGGCCATTTTTCATCGAGGGCAATTTAACAGCTCAGATGTATGAAAACATGCTTCAAGAACAAATTATACCAGCCATACGGAATTTAGCAGATGGTAATTTTGATGACATTTACTTTCAACAGGATGGGGCTCCTCCACATTATGGAGTTAACGTTCGTCGATATTTGGACGAAACATTTCCTGACAGACGGATCGGGCGTAGAGGTGCCATTGAATGGCCAGCTAGATCTCCAGACCTGAATCCTCTAGATTATTTCTTTTGGGGGTACTTAAAAGGGAAGGTCTACACTACGAAGCCTCAAGATTTAGATGATTTGCGGAATAGGATAACCCGTGAAATAGACGCCATACCAGAGGAAACTTACAGGAATTCGATTTCAAGTTTTTATCATAGATTGGCACATTGCCAAGCAGTTCAAGGGCAACAATTCGAACATTTGTTGTAAGATGTTTCAATCAATCTAAATAATGAGTCGCGAGTAGCACCCCAAATCGTGAGAGGCAAGGGGACTCATGATAATCAAGCACCCCAAATCGTGAGAGGCAAGGGGACTCACGTTAATCAAGCACCCCAAATCGTGAGAGGCAAGGGGTCTCACAATAATCAAGCACCCCAAATCGTGAGAGGCAAGGGGTCTCACGATAATCAAGCACCCCAAGGGGGCAGATTCTCACCACGTCCACGTTCGTTGTCCCTGGATAAGACTAAGAGTGAGAGAAACCAACAACTGTGATTTGATAAAGGTCAAAAGGCTTGAAGATCAGCCTTGGATGTCATTTTGACCATCACAAGATTACATATCTGAACGTAAAATTTCCCGCTCTTTCCAAATCCGGGGTCAAAAATAGCAATTCCCATTAAAAAAACGCAAATTGACCTTCAAATAACCTTCAAGGTCGAGATCAAGGTCAAATTTGAGGTCACAAAAAAACAGAACTTTATGAACCATAAAACTTTTGTTCGGGTCATTTTTCCCTATGATGCATAGATTCTGAGATAGGGGGTGGGTCCGATACTTTTCGAAAGCCCTGTATATGTATAATACAGAGTATTACGCACACACACACACACATATATATGTAAAATACTCTGTATTACCAAATATACAAACAGATGATATAGTTGATTATCGATAGGTGACACTACTAGTGGTCCATATAATCAATGGCCGACGATCAAATTCCCCCCCCCCCCCCACCATTGCTTCACCCCCTCAGAACTATGCTCCGTCCTTCAAGTCCGTGATCCGTACTAATGTCAATTTTGAGAATTTCGGGAACTGATGAAAAATCTATCCATTCAAGAGTTCAGGACAGGCATTTCTTTACCCCGAAATGTAAATGAATTCTCCTGGCTCAATTTTATGTAAAACTAGGAAAATTTTTGGTGTAAAGAGCACTGTCCAGACATCTTTAGATAAAAATATGAAGCTGTTATTCACACTGCAAAAACAATAAAAGAAGAGACATGAATCAACTTAATCTTAATCTTAGTATCCACGTATACGTATCAATTTTTTATTTTATTTTATACACTAAACTGAAATGTATTTTTTTATGCTGGTATTCTCTATCATATATATAATAAACATGATAAACATAAAGTAAGATAAACATTTGTTAACTTTGTATAAGTAAATTTTTCCTATTGTATATGTAGCGTCTTTAGAAGACTAATTACTTTAAAATATAACTCCTTTAAATATCAACTAATTAATACCGCCAGGATAATTTAATAATAATTATTTCCTTCAAATGACCAAACTAGCAATTTTATTGGTTATCAACAATACACAACGTTTCAACCATGATTATGGTCCTTATCAAGTGCAATAATGTACAACAAGTCACTCTTGCCAGAAAGCAATTTTCACGCAATAAAGAAATTTCAAAGGATTTGAAGGAAACACATCCGCATACTACTAAGACAAACAGGCAAGAGTGACTTGTTTTACATTATTGCACTTGATAAGGACCCTAATCATGATTGAAACGTTGTGTGTTGTTGATAACTAATGAAATTGCCAGTTTGATCGTATGGAGGCAATTATTGTTATAACTTTTTTATTTGCTTTTATTCGTACAATATTTTGTTGAAATAAAGTTTAAACAAATATTTTTGATTGTGATTTGTTTATATTGTTAAAACAACACATTTACTGGAAAACTTAAATAAAATAATCATATGGTAAATCTACCGATTAGCGAACCCACCTCCTATCACCTTGTCCTTGACATATATTATAGAGGTCACCCTCTTGAGTAACATTGTGCAAGTTTTAACCGTCGGTCGTTGTTTACTAAAAAGTTATTAACAAAAGAAGTTTAATGATTTTGCACGAATTTTCAGCTGTCTACGCGAACCAAGAACATAATATTGACATATATTACAAAGGTCACCTTCCCGAATAACGCGCACTAGGTTTTAGTCGTCGATCGTTGTTTATGAAAAAGTTATTAACAAAAAAATTTTGCAAATATAGTAGTTATTTTGAATATTGAAAGATATAAACGACGAATTTGTATATGAACGAAGGAAGGAAAGTCATTTAAAGCAGTGAATCGTTAATATATAGAATAGTTTCTTTTAATATAAGTACAAAGTATTCTTCACTTTAACCAAAAGCATAAATAGTTAAATACAAAATATTCTCTGCTTTAACCTAACCTAACCTAACTTAACCTGGTTAGGTTATATTTTCCGAAATTGGAGCCTCGGATAGCTCGTTTTCAACCCGCTTCGTGGGAGGGTGGGGGGCAGGGGCTTCGCCCCCCGCCCTCCGGCGAAGCGGGCTGAAACCGAGCGTATGTATCCGGGGCTCCAGTTTCGGAAAGTATAACCTTTTGCTTGTCGTGGACGGCTGAAAATTCGTGCAAAATCATTAAACTTCTTTTGTTAATAACTTTTTAGTAAACAACGACCGACGGCTTTTGAAGGTCACTCAGGAGGGTGACCTCTATAATATATGTCAAGGACAAGGTGATAGAAGGTGGGTTCGCTAATCGGTAGATTTACCAAAAACTCAATCCAGTACTTTCGGCTCAAGTAAAATTATGAAGTTTAATTGTTCTTTTGCCACTTCATTTCTTTTTTTATTTTAGCTTCAAGTGTAATCGTTTATTATTGAATATTGTCCAACAATCTAAATATTTCCGTCAAATTTTATCAATAAGTATTTTGCAATCAATCTAAATACAATATTGTACAGCAAGACGAGTAAAATATTTAAACTATGTAGAAAAAATATAAAATGTGAATTATAAAACCGTGAAAATACTGTCACAGTAAAGAGAAAGTACGTAGCAACTTCTTGAATATAAATTATAATATAGTATAATATGTATCCCACACAGCACACTTTATCTGAGAGATATTCCATAGATATCATTTTGGGATATCGCAATAGCCATAAGATATCCCAAGATGATCTCAGTTATCCGAGAGATGTACAAAATATGCACAAGTATCCGCCTATGTGATATCCTACAAATATCGCAGACAATATCCATAGGATGTCCGAGTGATGCTATGAAATATCGTATCATTATCCCATACAGCACAAAAGTCCGAGAGACATTGAAGGGATACCTAAAGAACATTGTATATTCTGTGGACATCCCTACGACGTTAGACTTTTGTACTGTATGAAATGTGATGATATCCTGACATGCGATAGATATCCTGTCGATATCACGCGATACGAAGATTTCAGTAAGATATCGTAACGATATCCTTTTGGGATATCCTAGATGCTACATACTTGGATATCTTTGGGATTGTGTTAGTAAATCTGCGACAATTTGGGATATCCTCAGGATAAAGTGTGCTGTGTGGGTATATATGTTTGCACTTACTGCAACGGCATTGTACATAAATTTCTCCGAAGTATACTTTTCAACTGGTAGCTGGAACAATTTCTCTCCACACGAAATATATCCAAAACCATTAAAAATCCAAAATGATGCGAGCAAAAGATAATGTGTATTCAATTTATAGGTTATAGCATCCGAAAATACACTTTGTACACTGTTTCAAATCTGAAATTGTTACAAATAAATGTAAAAGTAGCACTTAATATTTAGCAATCAAGTGTACGAAAAACACATAGTTTATTACTATTCCCGTCTTAATTATTCTTTTCGTTGTTTTTAGTCCGTGAGTCTCTTACCGATCTCGTACAAATCAAAGATGTTTTAGGCTTCTTTTTTTCTTTTTTTGGTTATTATATTAGCGTTTATACTGCATGTAGTATTGCAAGATATGGAGAGATGGTAGAGACCATCAGGTCGCGTAGAGGATCAGAATGAAACAATAGTATGACAACAGTAGGAGTATTGGCCTTACACACTAAGACCTAGGCGTGTGGAACCGGGATCCCGGAGAGTTCGAGTTCAAAGCTAAAGCAGTCTCCTAGTTATTTTTCGCCTCTTACAGTATTACAACAGTAATTTACAACACCAGTCAAAAACAACAGAATGTCCATACGAACACAGAACGCTGTACCAACAACTTAACCGACGATCCACGAGCTGGGAGCATCTCAATTGTACACATGGCGCACTAGACCAATCAAAGTGCTTAGTTTGGTTAGGTTAGGTTAAATTTGATTGATTTTATTGGCCTAGTGCGCAATGTGCGCAATTGCACTGTGGGCAATTGATACCTTCCCCACGAGCTTATCCACCGTCTCGTGAAGTGGAACAATAGACGCGACTTGAGACGTCTCGCGGAGACTTCGGAATTAGTATTATTGGTATATATGTTACAGTTTTCCGAGCAAACTACAAAGAGAATTATCGCATATACCTGTGGTATTCATAATCAGGAAAATATCCCCGAGGTAGCAACAAAAGGATTTTTTGGAAAAAATGTCTCGATAAAAAAGATCTTTGTCACTAGAATGAGCACTAGATAACAAATGCATTATATACATATAAGATATATTTACACATATCTATGTACTGCTACTCTTGAGTGTAAAGCGCAAAATAGGGTCTATAGTTGTTCGGAATTGCATTAAAGGAATTTTCGGAAACCGAATCGTCTGAGAAATTGATCATTCAATAGCTGTGCGGGTGATGTTTGTCTCATAAAGTCAGTCGAGAAGTTTCGAGAATTGAAATCGAGAAGGAAATTTGGGACAAATATTTTCTTCCCACGCTGTTTGTCCCGCAAAATTGAGACAAACATCAACTGCAATTTAACCGTTCACTCGCGACTTTTCTCAGGAGACATGCGCGAGGAGATGACGTCAGACGGCGACGGCCAATCGCTCGGCCTGCGGCTCGCTCCGCGCATGTTCCTTATCACCGGGCTGCGTGAGGCCCAATCATGTGCCAATCGCGTGCGGCACGCGGGGGTCACCCCCAAAACTTTGAAATCGATTGGGCCTAGCCAAAATTCACGGGTTCTACAAATAGAGCTCCAAGCGATCCGCGGACTCACTTCACAGTCAGTCTGCAAAGTATCAAAAGTATCTGGCAATCAACTAAACGCAAAGTCCGTCTCTTTCAGTGCGTGCAATTCCGTCGCTCGCGGAATCGTCACGGTGATAATTCCGTCGCTTGCGGAATCACCACGTTGATACTTTCCGTCGCTCGCGGAATTAAAACGGCGAGTTGAACTTATATATAGTGTACATAATTTATTTCAATTATATATAACTTTGTGCCGTTACAACAGACGCTTTCTTCTTTTGTGTGTTCGTGGCTGTGCTATCCGTCCCGTGATACTCGCGTACGTAACAATAGTTATGGGTGCCTCCATTTGGACACGTAACGATTGGACACCGCACGATTGGACACGTAATATTGGACACGGAACGATTAGACACCGCACGATTGGACACCGCACTATTACACACTGCACGATTGGACACCAATTTACAACCGATGATAAGACGCTACGACAATGTACGTGCGCTGGCTCTAAAGCTGGAGACACAATGCGAGGCGATAGCGATAGGAACAGGGAATAACCAATCGCGTTACACGATTTGAGTACGGATGACCACATCGAGCAACGCGATTAGTTATTCTCTGTTCCTATCGCTATCACCTCGCATTGTGTCTCCAGCTTAAGTGTGCAATATATTAGCAAAGTTCATTCTAATAAGTAAGAGTCAAAATTAGATGTAGAGTAAACATTGCTTTGTTTTGCAAAGTACATGCGTGGATACAGTGTGGATACTTTCCCAGTATAAACTTTTTTACTTTAATATTATTAATTTTTTATACTGAGAAAGTATATGCTTGGCTTCGCCCGTCACCTAGTACTCTTCCACGTAAAGAAAATAACAAACCTTTGGGTGACCAAAAGTACTGCGTGGAAGTTACAATGTAGAACTTTACTTTGCGTGGAACCTTGCTTCATATACTCTCAACAATGCTTTCTAAATTTATTAAATATCGCACGTATGCGTAAAGTAAGCATGGTAGCATCGCAGCGTCGTAGCGTCTTATCATCGGTTGTAAATTGGTGTCCAATCGTGCAGTGTCTAATAGTGCGGTGTCCAATCGTTCCGTGTCCAATATTACCTGTTCAATCATGCGGTGTCCAATCGTTACGTGTCGAAACGGATACGCCCTATAGTTATTATTATTAATTGCATTTTCATATATATTAATCATTATATTCATGATAATAGAATTACATGCCTACATATGCTTCCATTCAATTGGCGGAAATTTTTTCCAAATTTTTCCGCCATTTCCATATAAAAACGGTTTCTAACAGATTGTGACAATGTTTATGGAAATAAGTATGTTACAATATTTCTGCTCGTTTACACGGCAACCGTTGTCTGCATAATGTCATTAGCCCTTAATAATAAATAATAATAACTAAAACGGGGTGGTCTTTCGCCCAAACACCACAGCCTTTAAGGCTTATTGTGCTATCCCCTAGTGAAATCCCAAAAGCCCTAGTAAATCTTTAGCTCTTCAAAGAAGCTAATTAGCTTGACCATGGTAATTTATGTATCTCCCTAAGTTGTAACTTCTCTTCTCCAAAGTGTTGGATTCTTTATGTCACAAGGCTTCGCAGGTACAAAGGAGGTGGAGGGGAGTCTCCTCGTCATCCAAGCAATTCC